>NW_027052616.1:0-72500 GCF_958450345.1 Calliphora vicina
TTTATGTATATATGTATGTATGTATGTATGTATGTATGTATGTATGTATGTATGTATGTATGTATGATGTTGTTCATTTTTAGCATAATGTGTATAAGAGATAGTAAAATTAAAAGCAACAAATAAAAATTACTGCTTTTATTTACATTTTAAAGAGATGTAACTAAAGTCCTTGTTTTTCCATTGTTTAATACAAACACACTCAATATATTGAATAGTAAAACCTTAACTTTTTCGATTCTTTTTTAATGTTTTTATTACAGTGAATCAGATATTGTTTAAGGTTGCAATATTTATAATCACAGAACCAAAAAATACTCTAGAAGTTAACTAATTAATACAAATCACATTGCTGTTCTTAAATCGAAAACCTTTTGTAATTTTCAAATTTAAAATTTTAAACGATTTAATATTTTCAAACTGTTTTATAAAAAAAATTCTCATGAGAATATTATCGTCGTCCCGAAGTTATCTTCACGTATATCACAAAATTCTTAGATCTATCGATCTGTTCAATCGACAGGTTTATATCTCTTATAATTTCAGAGATATTGTGGAGCAATTTTGCTAAAAATTTAATGTGTTATGATACCGTATGTGCCATTTTTGTGGATATACAATAAAAAGTGTATGAAATTTTGTAAATATAAAATTCTTGTGTTATCTTCACGTATGTGATACAACTATTTAACAAGTGTTTAAAAAAGAAAAAAATTACTTTATTTGAATTATAATAGGCATTTCGAATTCGTTTTATATTTGTAAATTTTACAGCATACAATCTATAACGGTTATTTTTATATATAGGGTGTCTCAGTAAGAATGCAATTTTTGATTTTAAAATAAAAACATGTATTTTTTGAGATAGTTGTAATTTTTTATTGGATTGTAAGGACGGCATGTTCTGATTAACTACGGAATAAAATATCTGTCAAATGAACACACGGACCTGATGACAAGATAAACGTATATGCATTGAATATCTTTCATTTTGTCTTGAGAAATATTTATTCATGTGCATGAACAAAACTCTCTTTCTAGCTAGTATTTTAAAACTTGATGATGTTTTATACGAGAATGTCCTGGCTCTGAACATTTTTGAACAATTGTTTTCAAGTTACTTCTTCTATACAAAATGTCAAGGAAAGTAGACGATACTATTTTATTTATGTTTTGTGGTACACAGGAGTCGCTCCAAAGAATCATATGCTCAATATTATAAAATCTTGCAATACATTATCCAAAATTTTAATAATAAAGGGTGTTTTTAAGCCCGCCAGAACTTTCGAATGGATTAACTGTCTAATGAACTGTCCCACTGTTCTCACTTTTTGACATTTATGATCAGTATACTCTGACAAATCATTATAAATAGATTGATGCTTGAACAACGCTACCAAATTATCCAAGTATACTTTGAAAATCAGTTATAGATTCACGCAACTTATTGTCGACTGTTTTATCGCAAAATTACATTTGGCGAGGAGGCTCAATTTTGGCTTAACTGGTTTGTTAATAAACAAAATTGACGCATATGGAGTAAGATCAATCCACAACAAACTCTACAAACTTCATTACATCCAGAAATTAAGCCAGAGCTCGCGTTGCTGTCATGATCAATGTTTTTTGTTTGAAAACATGGATTACATTTAGCCGGGCGATATGTGGTTTCAACAGTAGGCGCTACGTGTCATACGGAGACCGCAACCATCGATTTATTGAAATGGACCTATCTATTGGCCTCCAAGGACGAGCGATTTGACGTTTTCGATTATTACCTCTATGTCCACGTGAAGTCACTGGTTTATGCTGATAAACCAGCAACAATTGAAACCATCAATTCAATTCCAAAGTGGTCCAAAATTGGACGTCCATATTGCGCTTCATCAAAAACAGCCATGGTGGCATATTCCCGAAATCATTTTCTAATGTTAATGCCATGATTTTAGAATAAAAAAATTGTTTGATTAAAATTTACTTTTTTGTGGAATTTTTTACAATTTCATTTTCTATCCGGCTTAAACATTTCCAGAGCGACCACAAAAATAAAGATTGGTGGTTTATTTAATTTACTAAATACAAACGTTAATTTAGCATCTGAAAGTATAACTCATATACGTGAAGATAATTTTGGAGAAAAAAATTAGTGCAGTTTTTATCAGTACATTTTCACGCATGTGCCATAAATTAATAAATATTTCGTAAAAAGTGGCGTATACAACAAAATGGTAAATTTTTTTTGGAGCTAAAAATGCCAATAACTTGAAAAATTTCCTCCATGACTTTGGAAATTTTGACACTAATCGTGTTGTAGAATACAGAAATATCGAACCACTTTTTTCGACTCAATTTTTTTATATAAGTCGTTAAAACTTTAAATTCAATTTCCCAAAAAAAATAGTTTGGACTTACATGAAGATAACTTCGGGGCGACGATATGTATATTAAGGAGTGAAATCGAAAACCATTAACACACGTTTTTCGTTAAAATTTTAACCCAAGTAAAATTTAATCCTACAAAAAGTTGGCCAAACAATCAAAGGTCTGCCGTCAAACTGATTGCAATGTTATTAAACGGTGTCGTGAGAATTTGTCCGTTGATAGAAAACCAGGTTCAGGTAGAAGAAATGGTCCACATGATGTTTCTAAAGCCAATAAATAGAAAGCATTTTCAAAAGAGGTCCCAACACATCCGGTAGGAAAGCAGTCCGGTTAGCTCAGTACTCGGACTATTTGGTACGAAAAGTTAACGCCAATGCGATTTTAAAAACATATACCTCCATAATGGATGACGAAACGTACGTATGGAAAATGTTTCGCAGCTTCCGGGTCAATATTTGTATGTTGCTCGATGGAAAAATTTTCCAATAAAAGGCTCTATAAATACCGAAATTTTGTCCCAGGACAAAGACTTCTTAATATGTCCACTTATTTTTAGCCTGATTTGGCATCCTGTCACTATGGTAAGCAATAACAATAATGTGTTATTTGTACCAAGAGAAGAAAATCCTCCAAACTGCTTGGAGCTAAGGCCAGTGGAGAGATATTGGGCTCTTGTTAAAAGAGGACTGAAGAGCACATAAAATGTGTCCAAAAGTGTGGTAGAGTTTAAACGGAGATGAACTACCTGTTCGAACAAAGTGTCAGAAAGCTCACACAGGTGCTTCGAAAATCCTATTTCAACACATTGACCGACGCGTTATGTGTGAGAAAAAAAAGATGGAAATGAATCTGTAACGTCTAAACCCTTAGTCCGAAAATTTCACATGCGCAAAGAAGAAGTGTTTTAGAGTTTAAGTTTTGAATTTTGACCGCATGGGTCCTCCAGGGGTGTAGCCAGGGTACCCCAAAGTAGGACACATCGGGTATATTCAATTTTTAAAACGATCCTATTTCTTCGGCTGTGTTCCGATTTCAAAACCACTACAAAAAACCTTGTCGTAGCTATCAATTATCTCTCATAACTTAGGAGATGTTCGCATTTGAAAATTAAATTTTCAACATATTTACACACCCTACTCCAGTTCTTTAATAACAGCGGGTCCAAATATTTCCCGATTTTCTCCATTTTCTTTTATTGGACTAACAACAAATGTATATTGCAAACCAAAAAAGAATTATTTAAAAATCGTGACTGACTCCAATTCCCACAAAAGTGTTGAAAAATCCCAAAAATTGGATTTTTTCGTTTTTTGGCTATAATATCCCTACCAGGGTCGGGGTTATCGGAACGCTTTACAAAATAATTAAGAACATATTTGGCCATCTAAAATCGGTTACTATATTTTGATATCGACTATGCTGATTTGAGAATTTTTGCACTAAAAATTAATTTTACATAAAAAATAGGCGTTATTTGGATGGACCTGGTCCCCTCGGTATAGGCAACTTTGAAATTTGTTTTCATTTAAAATATTTAGTGTAAAGTTAGCTTTTCAAAAAGTGCAAATTCCTAATACATCTTCCTAGAAATTTCTTAGATAACTTAAAAAGAAAAAAAAGTACTTTTCTTCCCAAAAACTAGCGAAAAATCGCCTTTTTTAAACATTTTTAAACCCAAATGCATATAAATTTAAAGTCAGTCATGCTTTTTAAACAATTCTCTCTTTATTTGATATATAAATTTGTTGTTAGTCCTATAAAAGAAAGAAGGAGAAAATCGGGACCACTGTGCGACGGTCATCTTTATATTAAAGTAACTCAAAATTTTGTAGGGTTTCTCAAATGTTTAAGCCTGGCACATACCCTTCACTATGGTCCTCTTCAAGTGTATTTTCAATGTAGCAGTGTGTTATTAATGTTTTTTCCATTTTTAGACATTACGGACAACATTTTAGATATTACATTTCCTGTAAAAAATAATTGTAAAATTAAGTACTTACTGCTGCTTTCGTGTTCCAATTTAAAGAATAAAATTCAAAATAATGTTTGTTTATGTTCATTACTACGCTATTTGTTCATGTTTTATTTCGTTGTTGTTTTATTTTTTTTTATCTTATATCATTCTTATAATAATTTTATTATGAAAATATAATTTACAAAACTTGTATTATTTTTATTTGCTTTGTTACTTTAACGTCTTACAATTTTATTTTTAGAAATTCAAGTATTTTATAACAGCAGAAAAATAAAGTAGAACAAAATTAAAATGTATAAATTATAAAATTAAAACTTAAAAACAGGATTCACAGAAATTTCAGCAACTTTTACTTAAAAAAGTGATCTGTAATTAATTTCATATTTTATTTCGTTTGTTATATGGTGTTTTGTGATGCAATAAATACAATTGTAAATGCTTTCAACGGCTAAACAAAAATAATATGTAAAAATTTATAATTTTTCTTTATACATTTTTCGAACTTCTTTAATAAATAGCAACTCTTACAATACACTTTATTGTTGTTAAAAATTGACCTTTTAAAATTGAATTGATTGAAATAATATTTTATAATTTGATTATTTATATTAAAACAATATTAGTTTGTTAATAATAAAACAAATTATTTAATTTGTATTCTATACAAACTAATACAAGTTTATTCATTCTTCGTTCATCTTTATGCTTTATGTTCTGTTTCCTTTTTAAATGATTTTTTTTTTATAATTTTTTTACAAATGTTTCAAAGTAGTAGTAAATACTACATTTCTCCGTCACACACATACAGTTGCTTTTTTGCATGCAAATGTGTGTGTGTATGTATGTATTAATGTAAGGGTGAAAATATTTATGTTTGTATAGGTAAATCTTAAACACTATTAAAACTTTATTTTTTGCATTTCTCTTTTAAAGGTTAATAATTAATAGTTGCTTTTTCTTAATTTACAATTGTTGTTAATTTTTATTTTCTGTTTTTAATATTTTTAATAAAAATGTTGTAGGTACATAATTATTTACTATAATAAAGAGAAAGAGAGACACGATTTTTATAGGAAAAAATACAAATCGTTAAAAAGGGTTTTTTAGTATTAGAAAGTAGTATTTATAGTGTGAATGAGTGTGTTTAGTTAAAGTTTAAGAGCATTAATAATATATATTAATTGAATTTTAATTGTTTAGATTTGTGATCTTTTTCATCTTATTCGTTTTTAATTTGTTGCCTTTTGTTAGGAAAATGACTTTGTTAACATATTTAGTACTGGGTATATTCTATATATTTATGCTAAATAACTAAGAATAACTCTCGTACAAATAAAACTTTTATAGTTAATTATAATAATTATTTACACATCTTTAAAAAATAATGCATTAAATCCAATTCGTTGTTTTAGTTTTTCATATTGCCGATTATATTTTTCATTAAAATTGGTCTTTTGTAACATGAAATAATTATTGTTAAGGGGTACTCACAAAAAGTCATACAATTATTCGTATAAATAAACTCTGTGATTAGCTAAAAATACTACAATATCTGAAGTATTCCTTTTTCAACCTCTTGCTTAGAATCCTGATTAGGATCTATGTAATTTTTACATTTAATGTTAAAAATGTCACAAAAAAATTTGTGAGTACACCTCATATTTTCGTTCTAAAACTACTTTAATGTACTTTTATTTTTTTGTAAAATTCTATTTAAATAACAATTATATTGGTAGCAAATTTTGTTCAAACATGAAAGAATTCAAGACCTCAAAAGTATTTGTTAAATTTCAATTCTTAGACTTGCACATTGTAAACGTTTAAAATTCTTTAAATACCGCTATGTAAGTGCTTAGAGTAATATCTTAAGTTGTATATAAAATGCAGATTGAGGTCGTGAAAACTTACAATGCTTATATTTTGTTAACTTCAATGTAAGTTTAAAATAATTGTTTTTTTTAGCAATAAATTAAATTTGTTTATTTAAGCATTTAAACAATAATTAAATTAACATAAAATGACACAGTTAAATATAGAAGAACTTTTGCACAGAACCTAGTTTGTATTTAATAGGTGTCGCAATAATGTCTTCCCTTTCAGTAGATATAAATTATTCTGCCAAAACTTGGTAACGACTTTCAATTATTTAATGGCATACTTTGCAAAGACTATCACATTTTCACCAATATCTAATTACTTTAGTCTTTATGATGCAATGAGAAATCAAGAGGTTTTTTAAACATCCCAGGTGAACTATCGAGAAATCAATTGCCACTTTAGTATCTCTAAGTAATCTAGAGTGTAGTCACCTTAAACCTATTTTGGCGAGCATATTTATAGATTTCAAGAATACTGCTTTTAATTGAACGAAAATAGCGCCGCAATTTAAGAATGACAGAAAATTACAAAAACTCTAAAGGTTATCTTAATCCCCTTATTAAGAGTGTCGTTTTCGTTGTTGTTGTTGGCCGAGTGAACTCGGGTCATTCCGGTGCGTAGAACCGGCTGTAGTGGGATCGTCGTTTTCGTTTTCGTAGTCGATGACGTTGTCTTAGTCGTTTTTATTTAGTATCGTGTCTACTTTTCAACAATGACAATAAAATACTCGACAATCGTAATGCCAATTTAACAAATAGACTCATTTTCGACTACTCGTAACAAAGCGAAATAAAAGTTCAAAAATGATTAAACTGGTTCACCTAATAATACCTCATTTTAAAGTAGTTGCAGCTTTTTAAATACAATGCTAGAAAAACTTATAAAAAAATGTGAAACCACGATTTTAAATGAAATCCATTTACGCATATTTTTTTTGTATGTGTTTCGTTTTTTGTTTACTTTCAAATGTTGAGTTGTTGTAATTCTAACTGAATAATAAATATCAATGTCAGTCTAAATAAAAACATATAATATGTTTTAAAGTAAGTGCAAAAACTCCATTCATTAGTTTTTTATTATACAGTTTATTTTTTGCCATTTTTCAGTCATGACCAAATTTGTATATTTCATAAATGAAACTAAATAAAAATAAAAACTTTCGCATAAAAAACAACTAATATGTACCTATGTATATTATTTTTAATTTCTCTTCAAAGGCCAAAATAACAGTTGTAAGCAAACAAACAAACACACATATTTTAAATGAGGTTATATTACCAAAAAACTATTTATCTCTACATATTAGGGTTTTAAATCGATTAACCGTTAATCGATTAACCGTTAATCGGTTAACCGATTAATTTAAAATTGACGATTTTAAAATAACAAATAAACCGATTAATTTGTGTCGATCAACCGATTAACCGAAATTCATATTTTTTGCACTTTAAAATTTGTTTTTGTATTTATTTTTCCCTTTCAAATTAAAATTAGATATTTTTGAACATCCAATAAACATGATTAGTGAGTATGTATAACAACTGACATATTTAATTTACATGTCTTTGAAACTTTGTTTGTATTAACATGTATAGACGAAACTTTTGAAATGAGTATTTTATCATAAATAAACGAAACTATTAAATTATTAAAAATCTAAAACAATCCAAAAAGGAATATTCTTTATCATGCTTTTGATTTCTCCAACATATACAATCACCGAGAGAGTTTTTTCCAAGAAAAGTTTTATTAAATCTAAAGAAAAAAATCATTTAAATTATATTCTTTTTATAAAAGATTATTTCAGAAGATCTCACTAAACCCCAAAAAACTCACACATCGTTCATTTGCTGAAACAACGTCATAATTCCAAAAAAAAAGTCGTTTCGAGGAAAACGTCTTTGAATTTTTTATGACATTTTATTATTTCTTAAATAAATTTTCAACAAATCATGCGATTTCAGAAATATATCTTAACATCTTAATATCTTTCTAATCTGTATTTAATATATACGAGAAAACATGAATTTTAATTTAGATGAATATTAATTTATTGTTATACATCACATGAAACTATGAAAAATAATTCCCAGCAATTCTCGCACAATTTTCCGGTATTTCGGTATTTAAATGTTTGGTTAAATACTCGTACTTTTTAGAATACAAATTTTAATAAAGGAAACATTTTATATGCAATCCAAACTTTTATTGGATTGAGAAAAAGTATTAGCATTGTTTCAGAATAAAAGTATTTCATATTTCAGGAGGTCCATTACAAAACGCAATAATTCCAATTGAAAAGTTTTTGGGGTACATATTATATTTGGTATTGAATTACTGTAAAGTTTTGTTTATTGAATTGTAATCAGTCAAAAGCAAGCAATAAAGTATTGCTATAGGTCAAGCCCGACCACTAAGTAAAAGAGCAAAAACATTTTTCTTTTAAAATTTCAATAATTTATATTTTTGAGTGATTTTCAGAAGTGGGACTTTTTATATATACAAATTTTGGTGACATGAATTTTGTATATATAAAACTTATTTGGATCGCAATTTGTGGAGATACATTTATAAATTAAGGAAGGACATTTGTATGGGGTCTAGGTGAAATAATGGACCGATTTCAGCCATTTTCAATAGGCTTGGTTCTTGGGCCGAAAAAATAATATGTACCAAATTTGATCGAAATATCTTCAAAATTGCGACCTGTACTCTGCGCAAAAGGTTTACATGGACAGCCAACCAGCCAGCCAACCAGACGGACGGACGTTTAATCGACTCAGTGATTCTCAGTGGTGTAGGGTATAAAAACTTCTGATTTTGATTTCGAATCAATTTCAATTTACATACAGCTGAGTGTTTCCTGGGAATACATTTAAATCATTTCATATACATGTGTGTCTGTTTATATGTACATACATATGTATGTGTATGTCATATATATATGGGGAATTTCATGTCAAGTGAACCAACTTTTGAAATCGATGTCTTCCGATCGGGATGAAATTTGCACCAAGGTTAGCTCTATTGTAACTCAGACACAATTTTTCAACAACATCGGTCGAGAACTCTCTGAGTTATAGGGGGTAAAATTTTGACAATTTGGTCAAACAGGGGTTTTTTCTTATCCATGTAACTTATTACCTATTGTTCTTAGCAAAATGTGTCCCAAATAGTATAGATAGCTATTTCTTCGATCTTTCGAAAAAAAATATTTAAAAAAAAAAATAAAAAATTTGTAATATTTTTTTTCCGAAATCAAAAACTTTTTTTACTTTTTTTTAAATTTTTTCTCTTTTTTTTTTTTTTTTTTTTTTTTTTTTTCTTAAAATAAAGTTTAGATATTTTCCTTGAACACCTACTTGGTCGTTTAGTGGGATGCGAGTGGGATATCTATCAAAATAAATATTTTGTAACTCAAAACATAAAATTTTTGACTTTTTTTGCAAAATCAAAAACTTTGTTGACTTTTTTTTTTCAAAATGGACCCTTTTTTAATCTTTTTTTTTAGGTCAAACAAAAGCTTAGATATTATCCTTGAAGACCCTTTTGGTCGCTTAGTGGGATGCGAGTGGGATATCTATCAAAATAAATATTTTTTAACTCAAGACTTACAATTTTTGACTTTTTTTTTGCAAATACGATTTTTTTTCCAAATGGGCCCTTTTTTTAAAATTTTTTTTGTAGTCAAAAGAAAGCTTAGGTCCATTCCTTTAAGATATTTTTAGTCCCTTAGTGGGATGCGAGTGGGATATCTATCAAAATAAATATTTTGTAACGCAAGACATACAATTTTTTAATTTTTTTTTGCAAAATCAAAATTTTTTTCCAATATGGGCCCTTTTTTAATTTTTTTTTTTGCTCAAAAGAAAGCTTAGGTCCATTCCTTTAAGATATTTTTAGTCCCTTAGTGGGATGCGAGTGGGATATCTATCAAAATAAATATTTTGAGTTAAAAAATATTTATTTTGATAGATATCCCACTCGCATCCCACTAAGCGACCAAAAGGGTCTTCAAGGATAATATCTAAGCTTTTGTTTGACCTAAAAAAAAAGATTAAAAAAGGGTCCATTTTGAAAAAAAAAGTCAACAAAGTTTTTGATTTTGCAAAAAAAGTCAAAAATTTTATGTTTTGAGTTACAAAATATTTATTTTGATAGATATCCCACTCGCATCCCACTAAGCGACCAAGTAGGTGTTCAAGGAAAATATCTAAACTTTATTTTAAGAAAAAAAAAAAAAAAAAAAAAAGAGAAAAAATTTAAAAAAAAAGTCAAAAAAGTTTTTGATTTCGGAAAAAAAATATTAAAAATTTTTTATTTTTTTTTTTAAATATTTTTTTTCGAAAGATCGAAGAAATAGCTATCTATACTATTTGGGACACATTTTGCTAAGAACAATAGGTAATAAGTTACATGGATAAGAAAAAACCCCTGTTTGACCAAATTGTCAAAATTTTACCCCCTATAACTCAGAGAGTTCTCGACCGATGTTGTTGAAAAATTGTGTCTGAGTTACTATCCAATAGAGCTAACCTTGGTGCAAATTTCATCCCGATCGGAAGACATCGATTTCAAAAGTTGGTTCACTTGACATGAAATGCCCCATATATATGACATACACATACATATGTATGTCGGAAATATTTCGCATATCTGATGATCTGTGCTTAATTTTGTTAAAGGGATTAAAACAAAAAGACGAATAAATTTCATTTTCAACCTTAGCCTTTTTAGAAGTCGTAGACATTTTGAATTTTGTAAGTATTTATGTAAATAACACACGTCTTAACTTTAACGCTGTTTCTAAAAAACTGATTTCCGTATGTCTTCAGAATGACAATAAATAGTTTTTTAAGATCATATAGGTAGTACGTTTTAATGAATGAGTCTAAAATCTTTTATTAGGGTCAAGAAGGGCTTACATACTAAAGTACCTAGTTTAACCAAATGTTACAAATAATAATAAAAATAAACCACCATATAAATAACCTACCTGTCAACATCTACCTCTCCACCCACTTCTTAAAGTCAAATGTCATAAAATAATAAATAAACTGGTACTTCGGAGAAGGGCCATAAAATATTTCCACTTGATTCCAAAAATTTGTTTCTGCGGCACCTGATATTTTAACGATGAAAATCACGTGCGCTGAAAACTACCTCTAGGATTGACTAAAAAAGCCGCAAGATACAAAACTCAGACAAATTTTGGGGGTGGAAAATTAATAGCGGTCGGCCTCATATTGCACCCCTCCAGTGGCTATTATCGGTCAGTTGTTGTGGTTTTTATTTTTAAGGTTTTAGAAACACACACAAATATGAAAAAAATCAATTTAAAAACATTTGTCTTGAGTTACAAAACATTTATTTTGATAGATATCCCACTCGCATCCCACTAAGCGACCAAAAAGGTTTTAAAGGAAAAGACCTAAGCTTTCTTTTGAGAAAAAAAATTAATAAAAAAAGAGTCCATTTTGGAAAAAAAAAGTCAAAAAGGTTTTTGATTTTTCAAAAAAAAGTAAAAAATTGTATGTCTTGAGTTACAAAACATTTTTTTATAGATATCCCACTCGCATCCCACTAAGCGACAAAAAGGGTGTTAAAGGAAAACACATAAGCTTTCTTCTGAGCAAAAAAAAAAAATTAAAAAATGGGTCCATTTTTTTAAAAAAAGTCAACAAAGTTTTTGATTTTGCAAAAAAATTCAAAAATTTTAAATCTTGAGTTACAAAATATTTTTTTTGATAGATATCCCACTCGCATCCCACTAAGCGACCATATAGGTCGCTTAGGAAAAGACCTAAGCTTTCTTAAAAAAAATAAAAAAAAAAATAAAAAGGGCCCATTTTGAAAAAAAAGTCAAAAATATTTTTGATTTAAAAAAAAAAATCAAAAATATTTTATTAAATTTTTTTAATTTTTTTTTCGAAAGATTGCATAAATAGCTATCTAAACTATTTGGGACACATTTTGCTAAGAACAATAGGTAATAAGTTATATGGATAAAAAAAATCACCTGTTTGGCCAAAATGTCAAATTTTGACCTCCTATAACTCAGAGAGTTCTTGACCGATCTTGTTGAAAAATGGTGTCCGAATTACTATCCAATAGAACTAACATTGGTGCAAATTTCATCGCGATCGGAAGACATCGATTTCAAAAGTTGGTTCACTTGACGTGAAATGCCCCATATGTATGTATTACAATTTTATTTACCAAAAAAAAAAATGCTCAAATGTGTACAGAAAGTATTTTAATGGAGCAACAAAAAAGGTCAAATAACTTCAATTAAATAATTACAAACAATTGTTTATGAGTTTGTATCATTGTATTTCGTTGTGTATGTGTGTACTTACATACATATGTATATATAGTATGTACTTTTCATTTGATTTTTGTTATTATTACTATTATTTATTCGATGTATGTATGTATATAAATTTATATTATTTATTTTATTTAAATTTTAATTTTGTTCATACATAATTACAATTCTTTACAATGCTGCATTCAACAATTTTTTGTTTCTCTTTTTTTGTAGTAAATATTTATAAATAATTGTTTGTTTGTTTGTATATAAGTAAGTATGTATGTATAAGTTATTAATTTTAATTTTGTTGTTGTGGTTTTTTATGCAATAATACTTAACAAAGTAGTTACGATTTTGTTTAATAAAAAAAAAGTTAAGATACGAACGAGATAAATATAAAGAGGATACAATTAATAGAATTAAAAATATTAAGAAAACATTTTTTAAATTTGAGTAATTCTCATGTACTTACATAACCTTCATCATATATCAATAAAAATGTCAATTATATCTTGTTGATTATATTTAGTATGATTGTTTTCAAAAAATACCTATAATTTTAAAAATATTTGAAATTCAAATATTTGGTTTTGATTCTTGAATTACAGGAAACATGTTTATCAGAATATATTTTGATGGAGTTTTAGTAAAACATACAAACCATTATTAAGAAAACTATATGATGAAGGTTATAAAAAATTCGATTAAGCCGATATCAATATTGTGTTTAATGGATTAATTTGTAGTGAATAAGTTTTGGTTGTGATGATTGTGTATGATAATAATGATGGCGATGGTGGTTCGGTGATTTTTAGACTAATTTATCCTTGTAGTACTTATTTTCTAAAAATGTTTGCTTTTTGTACAATTGCTTAGAATTTAAATGTTGCTTTTTGTCAAAAAAAAAAAAAATTTCGTTGTTTTTTATATTGCTAATAAAAGAGTTTCCATATTTCTATTATGAAATTTGATTGACTTATAAATACGTTTTATTGCTTTTTGATACGTTCGGCTTTATTTCTCTATCATAAAACTGGTCGAAAAAGTTTTTTCTTCATAATCATTTACGCACTTCAGCAATAACGTCTAGATAATAAGGACCTAATTTGTATAACCTAATTATTTGTTGAGCATTATGAATAATTTTCGTTTGTTGACCAAGAAAATGTCAGTAACAATAAATTTCAGTTTAAAATTTTTATTATAATTTTGTTTTGTAATTATTGCTTATTTTTTTAATGGCTTTAAAATTCGTTGTCAATACATAATACATAATTCGTTGCTTGTTTAAATACTTATTTAGTTCGTTGTAATAATTTTTATCACATTGTTATTTATGGGCTTTTTTTACTAAGTTCGTTGTTTGAATTAAGTACCGGAATTTTGATTTGTCCATTTAATCTTACTCATCTTAATAATTAAGTTGCTTGCAAATCCAGTCAATAACAAATTAAGTACTCAAAAAACCGTCCCGCCCAGTCTATGTCGTTCTGCCGCAGAACGCCCTTACCTTCTATATTATATTTTTTTTAAATATATTTTGTAATAATTTGTTAAACTTTTATTTTCTAATGTATAAAGAATTTGACTTATTCATTATTCTAGGTACTTTTTTCTATACTTAAAAACTATTTTATGAAACATAATTAAAAGATGTTTTGTGTTTAAAAAAAAAAATAATTAATTATTTAATTAATTAAATAATCACCTAATGATTTAACAATTAAATATGTTATATTTATTTTCATATTTAAACTATGTAAGTTTGTACAAAGTACAAATATCTTTTATAATATTAATAATGTCTTCTTTATATACATCGGCCATTCACATATTGTTTATGACAGTCTTAAAGCAAATGAACAATAAGAAGATATTTATTTGTACTCTGTACATGAGTGACATAATTTCATCTGACCTTTCATGTATATCTGCTTCTTTTCACAGCTTTTAGAAGGTCAAGAACGTAGAAAATCGGAATTCTTCAAATACAGATCGCGAGTTAAATTATAACGGGTATAATATTTTATATTTTATATTAATAAACATATTTGGGGTATTCAAACGGTATGCTATTAGGTCATATTGTCATAATGTTTGTTTGAAGCATACAACAATTGACCAATTCACAATTGGTGTCGTAGCGTTGTAGCATTGTATGTCATATATATTTTTCAAACTAATTTTTGGAAACAAAAACAAAACATTAATAAAAAAATTACGACATACAACGATAAAACGCTACGACACCAATTGTGAATTGGGCAAATTTGTTTAAACTATCATAATATATAAGGACATTATGACAATATGACTAAATAATAAAACGTTTGAATCCCCCAATTGTATATAATATGAAGTAATTACAATTAAAAAGGAATGTGCAAAAATCGAATGGACTAATTTGTATAAGAAAATTGATAGAACCTTTTGATATATGTACATTAGGGATATAACTATTGACAAGTTTTGCAAATATGCAAATTGGCATAGCATCGTCGAATAGAGCATTAAAAAATATAAAAAACCACGGTATTATTTTTTAGCGGTTGTTAAAAAAGTTCACACACCAAACGCAATAAAGTTTTTCATGAAATATTTTCAATTATTTTGAAATACAATATATTTTGTTTTAATAATAACTGCGAACATACTTCAAAAGATAACTTTTAAATAAGAGAAGTATCCCTCACACTTGGAAAAAAAATTATGCAATTATTTATATAATTTTTCAGAGAAAAAAAGTTTGGTTTATTTTAGAAATTGGTGTTGATGCGTGATGTTTTTGATTCCAAATGACCTAAAAAAATGATTTTGATTACTTATACAACATTGGCCATCACGTGGTGGTATGCCAAAAATTTCGCCAAAATTAGTTATATGCCTAATGTACATATAACAAAGTTTTCACTTTTGTATTTGGAAAAGTATATTTGAAGTTTCTTTCAATTCTTCAACTTGCAATAGTTATTAAATGTTTGTAAAAAGTTGTATTAGGTGCGAGTAGATAAACATCAAGAAAATATCATCGTAAAAGTAGCAATGTTATAACATTTTCGAAACATATTCTTAATTAATTTTTATATTTGATAATCAAAATACATACAGGTAAGCCTCCATTTACGCGGTACTTTATTTACGCGAATTCGATATAACGCGAACTCAAATTAGTAACCATTTTTTGAAATACGCGACTTTTTTTACGCGATTTTTATATAACGCGGCAACAAACAACAAGAAACGAAAAAAAAACACAAGCGAATACAGATTTCTTTTTTGAAAACTTCGTTAATTTTTATGATATCTTTTATGTATTAGAATATTTTGTTTTTTGAATTGATATTTTTTCCTTAATTTTCGATAAGAAATAATTTTTTTAGTTGAGTTTTTTACTTCACTTGTTTTAAGTAAGTTTTTAAAAGTGCAAATAAAATAAGTTTACTTAAAGTATATAGCGTCGACTTAAATACAAACGGACGTAACTACATTTTTATTGTTTTTACAGTATATGTTATAAAATCAATAATAATCTAGTATTCTTGGCAATTGTTCAATCAATCAAAAACTCGATTTTGAATTTTTGTGTAGTTACGTCCGATTTCATTTAAAGTGACTATCATTATATATATAATTCTTCTGTACGTGTGTTGGATGGTTTAGATTCACAATTGACCTATATAGGAACAATGGGTATGGCACCTCCCATACAAAGTAAAAATTTATTATTGCATATCTGGGGTACTATTATAGTAGGAGTCTTCAAACTGTGTGTGAGCTATGGCAGAACAACGTTTGCCGGGACAACTAGTATGTATGTATGTTTCTATTTAACGTGATTTTTAGGTCCCAATTTCTTTTTTGTTATGTGACTGATGTATTGTTATACGCGAAATAAAAAAATATTGGCCCCACAAAAACATTTCTTCTAAATTAGAACCTCGTTTTACGCGAATTTGATTTACACGCTATTTTTTGGGCCCAACAAACCGCGTAAATGGAGGCCTACCTGTAATTATATTTTCAGAACAAATTCTTACAAGATATGATATTTTTTACTCTTTTCAAACTACTCATTTCAAAATATTGAATTGTGATGACAAACAATCATATGAGAGAAACCGTAATATGTATTTATAAACAAACTTTTCACATTTATAGATAATATTCTCCTGTTTGTAGCACCCAGATATTTTGTTCTTTCAATAATCTTTTAACATAAATCATTTTGATTAGGACAAATTAAAAAAGTATGCTCCATTATTTCGTTACTAAGAGGAAACCATGGTAGATTTGTTAATACCATGATAGATTCAGGATTCCTAGACCTGGTAACTTATATAAGAATGCTGGCCATGTTTCCTTCGGAGAAATTTCAGTTTATTTCATGCTAAAGGCTTTCCACCTTTAATAATGATGCTTCAGTAATTGCTGTTAACTCGTTTTCAAAACTTATAAATAAATAAATAAATAAATTAAACAGAATGGTGTTTTTGATTTTTTGTGTTCATAATAATTCAATATGTATTTTTTTTATAATAATCATTTGAATGGATGTGTGTTCTGTGTGTAACTCTTAAAACAATAAATATTAAATTTATAGATAAATACATGTGTATGTCTATAATAATAGTAATTTTTATATAGTAATAATTATAAATGTTGTTTTTTGCATTTTTTTTAAGTGGTTTCTATTGTATATATATATATATATATTTATACCCTTCACCTTCGTGAGAAGGGTATATATAAGTTTGTCATTCCGTTTGTAATTTCTACATTTTTCATTTCCGACCCTATAAAGTATATATATTCTGGATCCTTATAGATAGCGGAGTCGATTAAGCCATGTCCGTCTGTCTGTCTGTCTGTCTGTCTGTCTGTCTGTCTGTCTGTCTGTCTGTCTGTCCGTCTGTCTGTCTGTCTGTCTGTCTGTTGAAATCAGTTTTCTGAAGACCCCAGATATCTTCGGGATCCAAATCTTCAATAATTCTGTCAGACATGCTTTCGAGAATTTTGCTATTTAAAATCAGCAAAATCGGTCCACAAATGGCTGAGATATGAGGAAAAAACCAAGACAACCTCGATTTTTGACCTATTTTTTAGCAATATTTGGATTACTAAGACATTAATATAGACAATATGGATATCTAATGATAGATATTTCAAAGACATTTGCAACGACGTATATAAGACCCATAGTAAGTTGGACCTACAATGGGTCAAAATCGGGAAAAAATTTTTGAACCCGAATTTTTTTTTTCAAAAAAAAAAATGAAAAAACAAAAAAAAAAATTTTTAAATTTAAAAAAAAAATTTTAAATTTAAAAAAAAAAAAAAATAAAATAATCGAAAAATTTTTTTTTCCAAAAAATTAAAAAAACAACTGGAAAAAAATTAAATTTTGTTTACCTAAAAATATTTTAAATTTTGAAGTATAATTTGGTGAAGGGTATATAAGATTCGGCACAGCCGAATATAGCACTCTTACTTGTTTTTTTTGTTCATTTGTAATGAATAATAATTTTTGTTTATAATAATCATAATGATAATAATAAATTTATAATTATTTTAACTATACAAGTATATTGTTTTAATTGATTTTTTGTTTTTATAAATTATAGTAGTAATAAATTAAAAAGTACGTTGATAATCTTATACTTATATACCGAATAATTTTAAATAAAATAGTAAAGTAAAAATTAAAATTATTTTCTGCTTTAGTTTTTAATTTACACAAATTATTGCTTATTTTCCTATATAAATTTATCAAGATTTCTTGGTAAAAAAAAAAACAAAATAAAAATTTTTGTATTTTTCTTTCGTTGTTTGGGTTTTTTAAATGTTGCTTAATTTAAATTTGTTTGCTTAGTTTAAACGTTATTTACAATTTCATTGCTTTCTTCTTAAATTTTAATTGTTTATGAATTTATTTAGTTATTTACAATTGGTTTGGTTAATAGTACTAAAATAATTGCATTTAAATTAACCTTAGGGAGTTAAATGTTTATCTTATAATAAATGTTGGTAAATATTTAAAATTTCCTTATATATTTTTTTGTTTATTTAGAGTTATAAACAATTTGTTAAATTGTTGTATAATTTTTGTTTGAGTATTGCTTTGGTACTTTAGCCGAGTTTTATTTAAATAGATTTAAGGAGTTTACATCTAGTTTAGATAATTAAATAAAACTTAAATTAATTATTAGATTTGGTTATGCTGGCTGTATGTATGGGTGGAGAAATTTCCAAACAAATTAAATTTAAAAATTTCTCTTAATCCTATTTAAAATTAGTTTATAATACGGTTTTAAATTGTTTTTGAGATCCACCTTAAAAGCTGATTTTGATATAAAAATTATAATATCCTCGTGGTAAATATAATAATAGTTATAATTGTTTCATAAATAAAACCAAAGGCATTTACGCTAGGGGTTCTAGTGACTAGAGAACACTCGACTATAATTCATGTGAAATCTCGGAGGACTTCCTTAAAAAATAGTTAAATCTTTATTGACATGACTAAAATAGATAGAGTAAAATAGATTTTGGTTGGTTTAGAACTATTCATTTAAAATACTGTGCTTAAGTAAAGAATGTCACTTAGAATACCTAACGTTTTCACCTAGAGGCTTCTAGTCAGGCTTGCATTGTTTCTTCAATTTATAGGGGTGAGATTTGTGTTTTGGGGATTTATTTGCCTAAAACTAATTGTAAAAACTAATTATTTTTTTACAGATTTAATTGACACAATTTTGTACAAGAACATAAATTATAGAGAGAGTCAAAACTGTTTTGAGAGTGTAAAAGAGTTAACACTTTTAAGACTGTGTTTGTGTTTCCCCTTTTGCAGTTTTAATTTAAAGTTAAATCTTAAATCTTAAGTTAAAATTACTATGATTTCTTTTGGTTTTGGTTTATAAAAATTAAGCTAGAATTACGTTTAATTAAAATAGACTGTATGCTGACTGCAATAGGCAACAGCGGTAGAAAAAGACATGATAGTTATAGAGAGAGGATAGAGAGAGAGAGGAAAGGAAGAATAAAATTTTAGCTAAGAATAAAGTTTAGTTTAGTATGTACATTATAAAAATAATTTGTTTTAATTCAATTCAAATTGTTTTATTAATTTCCTCAAAATTTCTTATATTGTAGCCAAAATTGTTGGATTTTAATTATAATTATTTATTGCACCCTTATCCCACTGTGTGGCCACCATTTTATTTATTGAAAAATAATCATGGTTCCACCTAATTTAACTATTAAACGAAAAATAATTTTTTAATACAAACTGAATATTTTTTAAATTAAATTTTTGCTTTTCTTCAACATTAATTAATGTGAAACCCTAACGAAATAATTATTTGAGTAAACAAATTGAGGAAAACAGAATTTTTATAGAAAAAGTATTTGATTAGAAAAAAATTGAGATTAGAACTGAGTTTAGGCAAAAAACAAAGGAACACTATAAAATATGTTACAAAAAATTAATATTCCATAAAAAATTAAAATAATTAAAATCTGAAAAAGAATCTAAAACTATGACTACACTACTCTATACACTTATTAAGAAATACTTAATTATACCAAGACAGAACATTTTAAGAAATACAACTTTAACAAATAGTTTAACGTTTTTCAAGATAGAAATAAACAGATAGTTAGAAAATAAATAGTAAAAGACAAAGATGAAAATAGAATAATACTACATAAGACTAGAAATTACGCTGGTTTCGCTAGATAGTGTTCATAAATAAGAAGACCTATTTTTAGACTAGAAATTACAATGTTTAAACTTGACTGACTAAACTTTTTTAGATTTAGAAGAAGAAAGTATAAATCCTTATATATTGACTAGAAATTACACTGGTATATTAGGAAAGATGTATGTAGATAGGCAGATTGTGTTTTGATGGAAAAATAATAAACCATTATTTTGAGACTATGGGGAGATATACATATGGGGGATTTCATGTCAAGTGAACCAACTTTTGAAATCGATGTCTTCCGATCGGGATGAAATTTGCACCAAGGTTAGCTCTATTGGATAGTAACTCAGACACAATTTTTCAACAACATCGGTCGAGAACTCTCTGAGTTATAGGGGGTAAAATTTTGACAATTTGGTCAAACAGTAGTTTTTTCTTATCCATGTAACTTATTACCTATTGTTCTTAGCAAAATGTGTTCCAAATAGTATAGATAGCTATTTCTTCGATCTTTCGAAAAAAAATATTTAAAAAAAAAAATAAAAAATTTTTAATATTTTTTTTCCGAAATCAAAAACTTTTTTGACTTTTTTTAAAAATACGCTATTTTTTTTTATTTTCTTAAAATAAAGTTTAGATATTTTCCTTGAACACCTACTTGGTCGCTTAGTGGGATGCGAGTGGGATATCTATCAAAATAAATATTTTGTAACTCAAAACATAAAATTTTTGACTTTTTTTGCAAAATCAAAAACTTTGTTGACTTTTTTTTTTCAAAATGGACCCTTTTTTAATCTTTTTTTTTAGGTCAAACAAAAGCTTAGATATTATCCTTGAAGACCCTTTTGGTCGCTTAGTGGGATGCGAGTGGGATATCTATCAAAATAAATATTTTTTAACTCAAGACTTACAATTTTTGACTTTTTTTTTTGCAAATACGATTTTTTTTTCAAATGGGCCCTTTTTTTAAAATTTTTTTTGTAGTCAAAAGAAAGCTTAGGTCCATTCCTTTAAGATATTTTTAGTCCCTTAGTGGGATGCGAGTAGGATATCTATCAAAATAAATATTTTGTAACGCAAGACATACAATTTTTTAATTTTTTTTTGCAAAATCAAAATTTTTTTCCAATATGGGCCCTTTTTTAATTTTTTTTTTTTGCTCAAAAGAAAGCCTAGGTCCATTCCTTTAAGATATTTTTAGTCCCTTAGTGGGATGCGAGTGGGATATCTATCAAAATAAATATTTTGTAACGCAAGACATACAATTTTTTAATTTTTTTTTGCAAAATCGAAATTTTTTTCCAATATGGGACTTTTTTTTAAAAATTTTTTTTGCTCAAAAGAAAGCTTAGGTCTTTTCCTTTAAGACCTATTTTGTCACTTAGGAAGATGTGAGTAGGATATCTATTAAAATAAAAATGTTGTAACTCAAGACATTCAATTATTGACTTTTTTTTTGCAAATTCGAATTTTTTTTCAAAATGGGCCCTTTTTAAAAAATTTTTTTTTAGTCAAAAGAAAGCTCAGGTCCATTCCTTTAAGATATTTTAGGTCCCTTAGTGGGATACGAGTGGGATATCTATCAAAATAAATATTTTGTAACTCAAGATATACAATTTTTGATTTTTTGGCAAAATCAAAAACTTTTTTGACTTTTTTTTAAAATGGGCCCTTTTTGTAATTTTTTTTTTTGCTATAAAGAAAGCTTAGGCCTATTCCTTTAAGATGGTTTTGATCGCTTAGTGGGATGCGAGTGGGATATATATCAAAATAAATGTTTTGTAACTCAAGACATACAATTTTTGTGTTAAAACATTTATTTTGATAGATATCCCACTCGCATCCCACTAAGGGACTAAAAATATCTTAAAGGAATGGACCTAGGCTTTCTTTTGAGCAAAAAAAAAAATTAAAAAAGGGCCCATATTGGAAAAAAATTTAGATTTTGCAAAAAAAAATTAAAAAATTGTATGTCTTGCGTTACAAAATATTTATTTTGATAGATATCCCACTCGCATCCCACTAAGGGACTAAAAATATCTTAAAGGAATGGACCTAAGCTTTCTTTTGACTACAAAAAAAATTTTAAAAAAAGGGCCCATTTGGAAAAAAAATCGTATTTGCAAAAAAAAAGTCAAAAATTTTAAGTCTTGAGTTAAAAAATATTTATTTTGATAGATATCCCACTCGCATCCCACTAAGCGACCAAAAGGGTCTTCAAGGATAATATCTAAGCTTTTGTTTGACCTAAAAAAAAAATTAAAAAAGGGTCCATTTTGAAAAAAAAAAGTCAACAAAGTTTTTGATTTTGCAAAAAAAGTCAAAAATTTGATGTTTTGAGTTACAAAATATTTATTTTGATAGATATCCCACTCGCATCCCACTAAGCGACCAAGTAGGTGTTCAAGGAAAATATCTAAACTTTATTTTAAGAAAAAAAATAAAAAAAAATAGCGTATTTTAAAAAAAAGTCAAAAAAGTTTTTGATTTCGGAAAAAAAATATTAAAAATTTTTTATTTTTTTTTTTAAATATTTTTTTTCGAAAGATCGAAGAAATAGCTATCTATACTATTTGGAACACATTTTGCTAAGAACAATAGGTAATAAGTTACATGGATAAGAAAAAACCCCTGTTTGACCAAATTGTCAAAATTTTACCCCCTATAACTCAGAGAGTTCTCGACCGATGTTGTTGAAAAATTGTGTCTGAGTTACTATCCAATAGAGCTAACCTTGGTGCAAATTTCATCCCGATCGGAAGACATCGATTTCAAAAGTTGGTTCACTTGACATGAAATCCCCCATATGTATGTATGTATGTAACTATATCGGGAAAGGAGAAGACAGATATAGTTCTTTTAATCTAAAGAAAGTGAAAGATATAGAAAATAAAGAGATAGAAAACAATCCTATTTAAGTCTAGAAATTACACTGGTTTTTATTACTCGTAAATTAAACTGGGAATGTTCGCTGCGAAGTATTGGAGTAGATGTATCCATTTCTTCCTAATTAAACTAATATTTATGTATGCTATTAACTATAATTAAAAATCCTAAATTACAGCTGTTCTACAGCGACTAGTGAGATTTTTGCTTAATGTTTTTGGTTTCGAAAACTGGGTTTTGATTTGAAATTATATTTGCTTATATTTGGTTTAAAATGACAATTGACTAGTTGTAAAGATAGAGTGTGAAGAAGAACATAAAGACTTGTTTTCAGAAGAAAAAAAATAAAAAAAAAAACAAACCAAACGTGACTCAAACTTAAATTAGGGTTGCAGATAAAAATTCTTCTAAATGACACATGTAATTGACTGAAGTGATTTTAGTAAAATAAGTATTTTGTAATTTTAGAATTTATGTAGAGTTGAAAAAATAATTGTTATTGCTTTTAGGAATGTTTTCATAAATTATCGTTGTTTTGGTTTTTTGTTCTTTTTTAAACTTTAAATGCTTAATTTATTTATTTTTTGTTTAAATATTGCTATATTTAGATTATATTCTTTTGGTTTTTTGGACTTATGGCCTAATTCGTTGTTTGAGAAACATTTGCTTTTCGTTGATTTAATATTTCAGATTTTCACAATTTCAATATTCGTTGTTGTAACTTTTAAGAACACTTTTCATAGTTTGGTTGCTGGAGATGGAAAAAGTTTTCTTAAGAATTTTCTTTTAGATGAAGAATGAAATGTGAAAGAGAGTATTGTATTTAGTTATTCTTAAAAGTAAGATGAGGATGATGATAATTGATGTGAGAGTGATTAATGAGTTGAGTGTGTGAGTGAGTGAGTGACTATAATGACTAGATACACTAAAAATAGAATTGCTTTCGAGTCGTAGAGATACTAAGAGATTGCTTTTTTCATGAGTCTGTTTTTTTATGAGATTGTTTTTCATAGTTTTATGAGCTCAAGGCTGATCTTGAGTTTGTGAAGTTTTGCTTAAAATGAAATGGACGTATTATGATGTCTTGTGTTGGTAAATGTGTTACAAATTATGAACTAAATTTAATTAAATTAAATAATAAATAAAATTATTACATATTAAGTTAGCTTAATTTAAAAAAAAAATGTTTTTTTTTATATCGAAGTAAAATTATAAATAAGTATATAAAAATTAATGATTTGATGTTTTTGGTTTTGTCTATATAAATATTGTCCTTTTTTAATTTTTAATAATAAATTAATTTTAATTTTTGTTAAACAAAATCGTAACTTTTTTCTTTTTTTTAAACTTGAATGCATGTTAATTCTTTTTTCATTGATTTAGATTTAGACTTTCTTTAAAAACTACTTACAATATGTTGGTTGCTGTTGTTGCTTTTATGTTTAACCCGCAAAAGTGGCTTCTACTTTAACTACGGCCGCTGCTGGTACTGGTTGGGGTATATGACTTATTGTAAAACCATTTTGTGCTTGTTGGGGGTAACTAGGATGATTATAGTCCTCAGTTGGTGTAGGAGATGTCATGCCACCGCTGTCACTGGTACTATCGAATTGCATGTCAGCCTCATCCTTGAGACAGGCCGATTCCAAATGCTTGTTGAGGTACGATTTCAGAGCGAAAGATTTATGGCAGCGTTTACATTCAAAGTTCTTGTCCACCGAATGGGTTTGCATGTGAGCTCTTAAATTGGAACGATCCGCAAAGGCTTTACCGCAATGTGCACAACCATAAGGCTTCTCACCCGTGTGGGACCTTAGATGGCCTTGCAACAGCCATGGACGCGAGAACAGTTTGCCACATACTCCACAACTGTGAGAAAGTTTGTGCGTTAGTACATGCATGGCTAAGGCTGGCATCGACACGTAAGCTTTGCCACAGGTATGACACTTTTTGGCGGATTGTGAGTCTAACGAACGATGTGTTTGCTTGTGGCGCGACAGATTGCTAGAAGTGGCATATTGTTTACCACACTCACTGCAGGTATACTTGGCCTTCTGTTGTTCTTGCTGTATCACCGCCTGAGGATCTGTAATGTTTTTGCGTTTCGATCGACCATCACTAACGAAGAACGCCTCATAGGTGTAGGCCACTGTTTTCACAGAGGCGCCAGCAGCACCATTAATAGGAAATTGATTGGTTGTATTGTTGTTTTCATTTTGTACACTGCCAGCCGGTGAACTGGGCTGACGTTCACTGTCCGAATTACTTTGTAAACTGTGCATGGAAGAATTAGAGCGGGGTCGATGCTCGTTCGCCACACTAGCCGCCAAAGCCAGATCGGCTATGGAGGGAGTAGTAGTGGCCACCGAGAGTGTAACATCCTGCAGCTGATGATGAACAGGCAGGTGATGGTGTTGTTGTTGCTGTTGTTGTTGTTGCAACTGTATAGTATGGGTTATGTGATGCAAGGGATGTAAAGGCTGATGAGTCAAATGCTTTTGAGCTGCGGACTGTTGTTGCAGCTGATGAGGCTGTGTAGGCGGATGAAATGCAGTGGAGGCGCTGAGATCCAATATAGCATGTGCTGCATGCAAATCTTCTTCTGCCGGTTGTCTTAAACGCAAGTTTTCGTTTGAGGGTCTATCATCCAGTGAATAGGGCCGATAAATATCTTTTTTCTTAGGAGGCAAAGACAGAGCGGCACCCGTACTCGTGTAACATTTGCGCGATTTGGTACTACTGGCGTCGATGTCATCGTTAAAAGACGTTTCGGTTTTAATGCGTATAATGGGCGGACTTAAACGTTCACACGGCGAAGATAAACTGCTGCTGCGTGTCGAGGGTGACGATGAAGGTGACGATGTATTCGAGGGCGGAGGCGTTTGATAGTTGTATGGATGAGGGGGGGCTTGTTGCTGATGTAAATTTGAGGTGCTTGTTATGACGGTAACTTCGTTTTCTAGACGAGGCAGGTACGCGGTATAATGTAGAGGCGAAATATCATGATTATAACCTAAAAGAAAATAAGAAAAAAAACCAAATATTAGATAAATAAAGACAATTGGTTTGACACTAAAATTTATATTAAGTACTGCTTTATGTAGTTTTTAATAATGATTACTACTTCAATGATATATTAATTACATAATAATTTAATGTTACATTTGAGGGTTAATTTTTGAAATGTTTGTATGTGAAGGAGTTAGGTGGGTTTTTGTTGCAGATATGGCAAATGAAACTATTTAAGCTAAAAGCCCTATGCCATACATGTGTAACCGAGTACACAAAATTTCAGCCACAGTGAAAAAAAAGAACATTTTACAAATATATTTTTATACCAACAAGTAGCAAACGTGTTGAATTAGCAACATAAAATATATATTCTTTTTAACTGTTCGCTCCACAAAACAACAAATCACAAGTAAAATAAAAAAAATAAACTTTGTATATATGTATGTATAAAAAATACTGTAACAAGCTTATATGTATGTATGTATGTACACAATATCAACATAAAATTATGAATGAAAAGAAAAAAATACGAAAATAGAATATATGTAAATACCCACGCTGTAATAAGGGGGAGCCGGAAACTAAAGCATACAACAATGTTTCCTAAAGGGGCTTGCTGCTGCACACAACTTACTACAGCAGCAGCAAGCAAGCAACAAGACAAAGTGTAAAAAATCGAAACATTAAAAATGTCGCATTGCAGTTGTACTACATACAACAAAAGACTGTGGCAGCAAAAAACACGGCTGGAGAATAGTGCGACAGTTAGTCAGTCAAAAAAAAAAACCCCCAAAGTTTGGCTAAAAACTCCTTAAATGTAGAAGTGGTTAGTTACACAAATGTCCCTCGACACATGGTATGTTTTTTCTCCTTATTATAAATGTTGTTGTTATAATTCTTAACACAAGCCTAACTTTTGCCATGAAACTTTCAACGGATGCAAACTCAAAGTTACTTTGCTCACACACACATCCATTCTTACTCAAACTTTCAGATTTTCAATGCGTATTTTTAAGATTCGCAAAAATATTTACTTATAAATACAGAACTACATACATATGTATATCTACCTACATATTTATATACATAAGTAAGTTTTTTGGGGTTTCAGTTCTTAATATAAGGATTTCTCTGTGTTTAATGCCGAAATGAATGAGGTGTTTGGCCATAAAACACAAAATTTTTGTAGATTTTTAAGGCCAAAACATTAATGTCTGGCTCTATGCCTAAAACGTCCAACTGGCATCGCAAGAAGAGCACGTTTTCCCCAAACAATATAGGAAAGTATAGAACAAATTGCACACACATCGCACTCGTAATATTTGTGCAAAAATCTCATTCATGCTCTTAAAGTTTATACCCAGTTGTACATTCAGGGGAAGCAAATTGTTTAACCAAGTGTATCTATACAGTACAACAACGAATATCCATGCATATATTCGTATCTATAGATCTTTGAGAGCCAGAGTGAGTGCGACCCAGCTTTGAGTATTAATAATCCAGCAAATTGTTTTTTTTTATTAAAAAACTAAATATGTACGTGTAAAATATTTATTTAAGAAATAGATCACAAGAACCATGTTCCATCCATCAGTTAAAGATGTAACTGGAAAAGTACCGAAATAAAGATTTGAAGTATTTTCCTGGTTTGATAAATTCACTTGGTTTCGTTAGATTTTTTGTTAAATTTTATTTCTGTGGCAGATTTCTACACTACTTTTCTCTTTTTTAGATTACATATATTTGGCTGAATTTCGTTGCCATCACAGTCGTTGCTTTAATTAAGGACTTGCATCACGAAAGGGTTGTTATGAAGATTTATGCCTGTGACATGTGTCACATTCTAGGTCATATTATTATTTACCTCCCCGATCTCCACTCTTCATCACTCCCAGCCAATACACCAACAAGCCCTGTTGCCTGTGCAGAAATTAAATATTTTCAGTTTCAGAGTGCATTTAAAGGTGCAATCAAGGCAGAGGGGTAAATATGACAAACCTTTTTTCTAAGAAGACAATAACTAAAAGTAAGAATTTTGTTTATAACGTTGTTGTTATGTTATTACTATTTTTCAACACACAAATATTTTTGTCACACATTTATGACTTTAAAAGGTTGCCATGAAATTTCTCAGATTTAATAAAACCTGGGTTGGGTTTAGCAATATTCTTAATAAATATAAGTGTTTCTAATATATCTAATTATTTGTACAGTGATATTTATAAAAACATAATTTTAGTTAGATATAATCAAATTTGTATATTCATTAAAATTTAAATCAAGTGGGTCTTATTTTGTTTTATGAGGTACAGAAAATCAGCAAGATCAAACTAAAAATTAGTCACCACTTCAGTGTCCGGTTAAGTTTGAATTTTAAATGTAAGCATGAGTTTTATATACATATGTCTATATAAACAAAGTTGTACTATATACGTAATCTTACCTAAGAACTTTACCAATAATTTTCTAATTCCCTTTCTAAGTCTGGCGTAAGTATGTTTTGTTATTAATCTGTTGTATGGCAGCATAAATGTTAAATTTAAATAACTTTTCATTAAATATCTTTTATATTTTTCTACTTAAATACTTAAAGGTTTTATTTCAAAAATAAACAACAACGAGAATCGTTTGAAGACCTTGGGGTCTTTCAACACAACATAGAGAAACATAATAGTAAGATGCAAAAAAATGTATACATATATACATAGAAAAACATTTTAACATTTAAGTCTGTACACATATTCATACATATTTATTCGGTAAATTATATATGTATATCTAAATATGTACTAGTTATATTCATATCTACAAGTATTCACGTGCTGTATATGGCAACAGCATTTATGTACGTACGTACATAAATGTTTGTACGTCAGTGATGTTGAAAAATTTACACACATTTGTTATGCTCTTTTAAAAACTCTTGTTCATTCATCGCTGAGAATGCGAAGAAACCACATGTGACGGACTATCGCAAATTTTTTTCAGAAATTTATTAAGCATTGTTGTTGGTTGTTTTTGTTTGAAGCATAGCAAACACAAGCGTTTCAATTGCAATTGAACACAAAATAACAAAGTCAAAATAAATAAAAAATTAAATAGAATTTAGGCCGTATAATGCATATTTTTTCTTTTCCTTAAAATTTAAATTACATTCATTAAATAAATTGGTTATATGTGACAAAAATTCTAAATCTAAACTTTCATTATTTTGTTCTTATTTTAAATGTTTGACATTATGTTTGCTGGGTAGCTCTCTCACCAATACATCTTCATTTTTATTTTTGAACATCACTGACGTACGTACATACGTATATGGGGAGAAATAGCAGCAACAACAAAAATTGCAAAGAAAATAAAATGAGACTACGGATGTAATAAGAACAAAAACATGCATGAGAAATGCGAAAGAGTTGACGACTACTACGATGACTACAACGACAAGTTAGACTGTCTAGCATTCAGTCAAAACAACCAACATACAAACAAACATTTATTCATTCATTCATTCGTTCATTCTTTAATTCATTCAAGCTTACCAGACGTAACAACATACAGCACATGAAATCCAAACACCCAACACCCAAGTCAGGCTGGGTGAAATTTGTTGTTTGGTTCTTTTTCTAGCTGTTTTTTTGTATTTTTTGGTTAAAAAAAATCCTACTACTACAAACGCAACCCTCTATAGAGATGAAGAATTCACACACATACATGTTTAACAGTTATACATGGAAGCAACATGCTGACAACGCATTACAACGTGCTTGTTTTTTCCTTTATTTCCTGTTTTTTTTTTATAAAGTATGGAAATACATACTTTTCGGGAGTGTGTGTGTGTGTTTTTATATGTGTTTGTGTCAGTTGTTTATATTTCCTATTAACAGTTGATTTGTTTGCGACGATATTATTACGCTTAAATTCACTATACTTTTCCCTTTTTAGCCTTTTCTGTAATATTCTGTCCTAAGGAGATGGGGGGCTGTTATTTATCAATCCTTTTGATGGTTTAGGGTCGCTCTTTGCACATACACTCACACATCACTTTAGTCAAAAGTCATTGACTAGATTGCAGACATATTTACACTGTTTTTTTCAATTTCCAGTTAAATGAAATCACATCATAAGATTGCCTTAAAATTTGACAAAACATTTAATTTAAAACATTTTTATCTTTTTTCCAGGAAATTCATTTTAAATGCCTCTAAGGTGGAAACAACTAACAAAATATCCCCCACATATACACAAAAAGAAATTGTTATAAACACAATCGAAAAAAATAATATAGTAGAAATTTACAAATTTTTTCCAAGTTGTTGAAAACGGAAACGGAAATGCGTGTTTTTACTGAGACAGCAATAAAAATAACAATATGATCAGAATGTAAATTAAGTTGAAAACAAAAAAATACAAAGTAAAAAATTATAACACGACAACTTACAGATGGAAATCAAATACTTAGTAGAATAAGGAAGCAACAAAGGGGGAGTTATTTTACCTAGTGCCTGCTTTATACCAAAAAAAAAAACAAAAGCAGTTGAATTAAGTTTGAAAGTCAAGAAAAAAAACACAAGTTTGAAATAATCGCAAAAAAAATATAATTTTCCTTGCTGGTCATAAAAGAAAACGAGACAGTAGAAACGAAAATTAAAATTACACCATTCAAAACCCGAAATAACAATGAACGTATAAATGTAAAAATTAATATTTGTAATCAACATGTTTTTGAACAGCTACAAGCAATTACTTTTACTACCCAATAAAAAAAATACCAATAAATTTAACTTTAAACAGGTGTTAATTTTTTTCTAATGAAAAATGTCCTCTGCCTAAAGTTTCTTTTAAAATTTTTGTTCCAAGCTTAATGTCTTGCCTCATACATTTGGTAGTTAGTTCATTTTAGTTGGCCAATTTTATGGCTTTTCATTCAGTGGGGTTTTTTTTGTTGATTCCTTCTTAAGAGACATTTTTCTTGTTAATGACTTTAAGTTAAATGTTGGTTTAAGAGTGGTTTTTGTATACGCGTGTGTATTTGTGTAAGAGGTTGCCTTGTTTATATATTTTACACTAACTGACAATTACATACATACATACATACAAACATACAAACATTCAGCTTATGTTCGTTTTTAACCTTAGGCCATTTCATTGTAATTAACTTGGCCATAGAGAGAATCACCTTAACATTATTATTGCTACCATTACTACCTCTACTAATACTACTACTACTATTATTGTTATTATTATTATTATTATTATTATTATTATTATTATTATTATTATTATTATTATTATTATTATTATTATTATTATTATTATTATTATTATTATTATTATTATTATTATTATTATTATTATTATTATTATTATTATTATTATTATTATTATTATTATTATTATTATTATTATTATTATTATTATTATTATTATTATTATTATTATTATTATTATTATTATTATTATTATTATTATTATTATTATTATTATTATTATTATTATTATTATTATTATTATTATTATTATTATTATTATTATTTGTCATGGAAGCTAAATACTCAACATAGGGTAAAAAGGGCTACGGTGGCCTATTACACCTGTCGCAAGATGTTTGGTAGAAAATGGGGACTTAGTCCCAACATAGTTAAATGGATGTATACGGCTATAGTACGTCCAATTCTTACTTACGGATCTCTTGTATGGTGGACTGCAACTAAAAGGAAGTATGTCGTAGACCAACTATACAAAGTCCAGAGATCAGCCTGTATTGGTATTACCGGCGCACTAAGAACTAGTCCTTCAGAGGCACTGAACACTATATTGCACCTTGTGCCAATAGACCTTCACATAATGGCCACCTCTGCCTGTAGCGCAGCGAGGCTTCAAGCATCTGGTTGGTGGAGATCGAGAACATATGGCCACGCGGGGATTTTGGGCCAGTTGCCTTCGATCGTTCTCCAACCATCTGACTATATTACTCCATACACAGATTTTGATAGGGTATTCAAGGTCTTTATTCCCTCCAGGAGTGAGTGGGGTAGGGGTAATCTTGTGCGCGAATATGACACTAGGATATATACAGATGGTTCTAAAATGAGCTGTGGTGTTGGTTCTGGCGTCTTCTGTGACGAACTTGAGATAGGCATTTCGTATCGTCTTCCGAATGAGTGTAGTGTCTTCCAGGCGGAGATTTTTGCAATCATGGCAGCTTGCAATACACTACATGATCATAATACCCGCGGCAATATAGGTATTTTTGTCGACAGTCAGGCGGCACTTCTCTCACTGAATGCCTATACAATTTCATCTTCACTAGTTAGGCAATGTAGGAATTCTCTGTCAAGGCTAGGTCGTCTATCTGACATTACTTTGGTTTGGGTACCTGCGCACAGGGACCACTACGGTAATGAACAGGCAGACGAACTAGCCAGAATGGGATCTGCCTTAGATATCTCCAATGCGGTCTCAGTAGCAATTCCACTGGGGACTATTAAAGGTATCATCCTCAGACATTTTCTTACAAGGGCTGAGAATAGATGGCGCAATTTAGACACATGTAGGGTAGCCAAGTTGATGTGGCCATCTTTTAATGAGAAACGCACTATGCAACTGATAACCAGGAATAGGAAGAATATATCAAGGTTGCTGGCAGTATTAACGGGACACTGGGCGTTAGGCAAGCACGCAAATCGCCTGGGACTCCCTTTTAACGACCATTGTCGCAGTTGTAAGGATAGGGAAAAAGAGGAAACGATTTTCCACCTCCTCTGCGAATGCCCAGCTCTGAGTGTCAAGAGACATAAATTCATGGGCAACTATACATTGACCAACCTTAGTGAGGTAGCCGGGTTTAAACTCAATGACCTTCTGAGATATCTCACGGCTACAGGTTGGGTCTAGTAAGCACACTTTAGTTACATTGCTATGTAATCGTCATTACATCTGACGAGTGGTGTGGTCTCATCAAAACGGGGTCCCTTCGACTCTACTTGATTGTTCGCACGTAGTGAACTACCACGTAAACCATAACCCATAACCATAACCATTATTATTATTATTATTATTATTATTATTATTATTATTATTATTATTATTATTATTATTATTATTATTATTATTATTATTATTATTATTATTATTATTATTAATATTATTAATATTATTACTGTTGTTATTGTAATTATTAATATTTGTTTTGAACAGAAAACCCATCGCACACAGTCATTAATATGAATTATTGATTTTATAAATTTATACTTATAATTATCATTAACAATAGGAAACGGCGGAGGTTGAAACTAGGCGAAAAAATTAAAACTTTTGAATATTTAATTTTAAATACTTACAAGTATATTTCATAAATTAATAATGTCAGGTTTTTAAAAATATGTACATATACAAAACAAATCAATAACAAATGTATTACATTTATAAGAATTTAAGATACACATACATACGAGTAATGAATTATATTACATAGTAGCATAAATTATACCAAGAATGTATGGAAATAAATGCAATGAAATATTAAAAGTATTCTTATGTATGAAGTATACTTTCTTTAAAATTACATTAAATAAAGTGTGCTCTTTTTTATTTACTCAATTAATTAAATAATTATCTTATAACTTCCATTCTGTGTGATTAATAGCAAATACAAAGTACAAAAGGCATTACATGTAAAATTAAACCAAAGTAAATCTAAGAGATATAGACCAGGTTTTTTAAATGCCTTTTTTTACATAGAAAGAAAACATTTCAAAATTGTATTTAGATAGTTTTTAATTTTGTTGCAAACAAACTGCTATCCTATGAAGTAATTTAAGAAAATTTTATTTTTACTATAGGTTTTACTAAAATTAAACATAATTCAGGCTTAGAAAGTTTATTGCTGAGTTCATAATTGGTTTAAGATTTATTGCAATTCTGCAAGTAGACTCTTTTATCTGTTTTGGAACGAAAGTACTTAATATGTATTTAAGTAGTGAGATAAAAACCATTTTGGTTTGGGTTTTTTTGATGATCTTAGGTGGCGTAGAGCAGAAATAATTTTTGTCAACGTAAAAGACTCGATCTATTCGAATTAAAACATTTTAATAAAAATATATATTTTTCCTGACGTATACAAATTTCATAAAACCACCGCATATTAACAAATACAGACGTAGCCATTAAATTAATAACAATCAAATAATGACTGTTATAAAAAATGATTGTGTTGTTCAACACCTATATTGGTGTTTTCTTATATTTAATTAAAATTTGGGGCAAATCTTGGTCGCAGTACTGTTACATTTCTTAAATTAATCAATTATTTGAGGAAAGAAAATGGGAAACCTACCATTATATAAATTAGTGGTACCACGTGTGGCTGCTTCTGGTGAATGTGGAGGGGGACTTGGAGCTGTAGCTCCAGCCGTTGGTGATGAGGGACCCCAACACGTAGCTGTAGAGGATGTTGTTGATGACGATGACGACGACGACGTAGGTGCTGATGATGCTGACGAGGTTGTCGCTGATGTTGAGGAGGGTGTTGCAGAAGAGGATGTTGGATTATTTGTAGTGGTTTGCGTATTTAATAATTTTAAATCACTCGATTTTATAATGACTGTAGCAGTAGCAGTTGTAGTGGTTGTGGCATTTACCAAAACATTATCACCCACAACATCGATTTCTTCATCTTCATCGATGGTAGATCGACGAGATTTTGTTTCAACATCCTTCTTTGGTATTACTTGTATGCTCAGTTCCGGAGTAGTGGAACTCGATAAGGATGTTGTTGTTGTTTGTGTGGGTGCAGGTGTCGAGTTGTTGGATTTGTCCTCAGCCCGGTCGGGCCAGGGATAGGCCTTCCATTTCTTAGCCATTAAACAGCGTGGCATTTTGTTGTAGGTGCTTTTGATATTTTGAAATAAAATTTAAAAGGAAACGGAAGTTTTTTTCTTGTTGTTCTTTTTGGTAGTGGAGTAAGGAGTTTAGGGAAAATAATATTTAGTTTTTAAATTTCCGCACGAGCAAAAGTTTTTTATTACAGATAAATAATATATATAAAAAGTTAAAAATTTATTTTTTTGTTGGTTGAATTTAGTTATTAACTTAATGCAGATGTAGTTTTATATATTTTTGTATTGTAGAGATTTTGATATAAAAAAGTTAAGGGCTCGTCGAAATCTATTGTTTTATATTTAAGCTTTTAAGTATTCATTTTTATGGTTTTTATTTGTGGTTTTCATATTTGTTGTAGGGAGAGGGGGGTTTATAGTTCTTCACTTTAAAATAAAATAGTTTCTTTATAAACAAAATTGTGTCTTATTGTGTTGCCACTGAAATGCATTGCAACGTTATTGATTTTTATAGTTTTCTTTTATTTTATAGTTTTTTTTATTTTATTTGTTCGATATTTTTTGCTGTTTTCAGAGTTTCCGGAAGCAAATGTAAAATTGCTTTAGTTTAAAAACGATATATTTTATTTGTAACTTTTATACAAAAAAAAATTAACACTCTTATACAAAACCGAACAATTTTGTTAAACAGTTTGTTTTTATTTTATTATAACACTTTTTTGTTGGCTTTTTGTTTTGGTTTAATCTTTTTTTTATTTAATTCAACTTAGTTTTGTGGTTATGAAAAAATAGATAAATTTGTAACGTAGTTTTAAATTTAAAAGTTGTAAATTTGTAGAAATAGAAAGTAAAGTTGTATTGTATGATTGAGTGTTTTAGGTGAAAAAAAGTTTAAACTTAAGGATCCGTTCAAAGAGAATATTATATAAGAAAGAGAGTATAGAAATGCGAACCGAACTTAAGCAACCCTTGGAGGTTAATGAAAACACCAACGGTTAGTGTCAGCCCTTATATAGTCCTCCGACAAACACAGCACCACATCAACTGTTCTGGCCATACAACAGCTGGAAATGAAACACGTCGCGGCCATAGGAACACAATGACAGTCTTTCTCTTGTTGGCCGTTTTCTGTTTCAGAGTGTGCGAGTGTTTCAAAACAACCCTTATTTATGTTGCTCAAAATCGTTGCAAGGCGAATTCATAAACAAAACACAAGCAAAAAAAAAATTATAGCGAATTGTTGAATGATACTCGTACTACGAGTGTATATTGATGGGCTGGCTGACTAACTGAATGGCTTGCTGGCTGGCTCTCTGTTTTGTTGATAAATCGTGCTGTACACAACAGACAGACTGTTGCTGCTTTATGTATTTTAATAAACAATAATTTGATGATGGAAATTTGTTGCTGCTGGAATTGTTGTTGTCGTCTCATTTTGAGATTTCTGACAAAAAGGACATGTGCGGTGAGTACGGAAATAAGTACTACATATAAGGTTTGTAAATGTTTGGGAATAAAACCAACTAGGAATTGAATCACATGTTAGTGGTACATTTGCGATGTTGCTTTAGTATGGAAAGGAAACAAAATAGAAGCAGCAACAATCAGGAAGTATCTATACAATTTGTAGACATTGAAAAAATAAGATTTTTAATTTAAGTACTTTCTTTTCGGATTTGCTTGTTTTAAATACTTTGAATCTTTAATATCATGTCTTTGATTTCCCTTTTTATCCATTCGTATTTCCTGTTCCATTCCCCAATGCGTTCCGTTTCCTATAATTTCCCCTCTTATCCTTAATAGTAAACATTTAAGCAAGTAACAAGTTACTTACAACATTTCTAAATTACTTTCCCCTATATTATAGCATTTACAGCCCATTACCCCGTCATCCTCTTAGGACTCTAGTATATTAAAGTCGAGCGAAACCTAGTGAGAATTGAAACACTTAAAGTAATGTCCTTATAAAACCCTTTAGGGAATAATGTAACACTTGAGATTCCTTAACAATTGTATACTAAGCAATTAAATTTTAGCCTACGGCCATAAACAAACTCCCTCATCCTCCCCCTCCTAGAACCAGCACTTTTCAAATGTGAAATTCAAAAGTTTTCTATTTCAGCCAAAACTTTAAGAAAAACTGTTGCATGTGTTGCTTTTTTCTCAATTCTTGTGTGTGAATGTACATATATATATGTATATGTGTGTGTGTTTGCTGGTGTATGAGTTGTAGTATTATTTGTGTTACTATTCATAATTTTTTGTTTTTTTATGTTTGAAACATGCAACATTTAAATTAAATAAATTTGTTTTTATTTTTTATTACACAGTATGCCAGTTATTTTATCCTTTCATCCTGCGATATCAAACTTAAAAAGGAAAAAAAAATAGAGAGGGAGGAAAAAACATGAATGAAGTTTAAGTGTCATGATTTTATTATACTCTAAACATCTAAAAGAACTGTTAACTGGATCGAATATAAAGTTTGTAACTTTCAATATCTAAAACTGAATGCGAACGAAAAGAATTTGGTAAAATAAATTTTAAAATTAAATATTTTCCTAAGTCTAAATATCAAAAAAATAAATTTAGCACATTTTTGTTTCTACATAAAACTTGTATTTAGGTTTTTCAACACAATAACAAGTATATTTATATTTATAAGACTGAAAATACAGAATGTCCGTCTGTAAAATCTAGTTTTGACATAAATTGGCTAAAACATTCTAACATACTAAAATGTTAGACATAGTGTCAAGAAATTCCGACCCGCACTCCTCATGATTCTAATAGTATATTTAAAGTAAATTATGTATGTTTGCATGGTATGAATAAGTATACATAAATATTTCTTGACGTAACAAGGAAAAAGTTTTCCAAAAATTTTCTGTTAGCACTCACTGTTTAATACAACTATTTTATGTAGTGTGTCCTTTGATCATTCTAAACTCGCTGTAAATTACTTATTTTTATTATAATTTCTACACATTTCTTGCTATTTTTTTTAGAAACACTCACCCACAAATTGATACATATTATTTGTATATAAACATTTTTTTATCTACCTTTGGGGATCGGTGTGAACAGAAGCTGCACTCGCACACAATGAAGATTTTTAAAGAAAATTATAAAAAAACTGTATGAAATATATTTAGCTTAAAAGATTTTCCAATGTATCCAAGCGAAAGTTTTCATATATTTTCCTACATCTTTCCTCCCTAGACTGCAAAACAAAATAAGACTTTATTTTTGAAAACATCGTGTATTTTCTGTTGTTGTTCATGCCAAATGCTGGGAATATCTCGGAGTTTAAAAAAAGGAAGAAAAAGTTCAAGATGTTTTTGTTTTGTGTACAAAAATGTTTACTCTTGCTTGGAAAAAAACTCCTAAACCAAATTTAAAAAAACAAAATGTGAAAATTCATATGCGGGCCAAGTGACAAGAGGTTCTTTTATCGGAATTTTGTTTGTTTTGTAGAAAATTTCTCAAGAGGGGTTGTTTAGTGTTTTTTTTCGAGTCGTTTGTTGCATTTTAGTTTAACGAATACAAATTGTTTGATCAAAGATTTAACAGCTTTTGCTTCGGCTTTTATTTCTGTGAGATGAAGTTGTTGATAGCACAATTTTAATTATGCCTCATTCAAGTATTTTCGTTATTTATTTAAAACTCAAAGAGTGAAACATGTAATTATTTTATTTACAGCTTTTGTATCTTTGCCCATTTGGTGCGAAAAAGGGGTACAGTAAGAAATATAACTCCGCTGATTGAATTCAGGCATATGTTAAAAAAGGGTGTTCCAAATTCAGCTATCTTTGAAGAAGGTAATAAAATGAACAAAACTAAATTGTATTTGATATATTGTGGACTTTCTTCGCAATTACATGACTGCCTTAGCTTACTTTGCAGTAGCGCATCCGGTCTATTTAATTTTGCAAAACCTTGTTTAACTTAATTTTACGATTAGCTTTGACGTTATTCTTTCTAAAGGCCTAATTAGTTTGTACGTTCCGTTCCGTTCCGAATCAGCTGTTTTGTTTTTAGCATAGGGAAATTTGTGTATGTCGTTAGTTTTTCTGTAACGTTGCCGTTCTGTTGCGGATGAATCTGTTGAAAACTGAATTTTGTCCGCAACCAGTGATGTTAACCGTACGGTAATTACCGTATTGTACGGTAATTTAGACCTCCGTACGGTAGGCAGGTAATTTCTACATTTGCACGGTAATTTTAAAAAGTTTAAATTTTTAGGAATTATATCCCAAAAGTAATATTTCCATAATGGGTCTACATATGATATACATACATATTTCTCATTAAAATAATCATAAAATTTTGAGGATGATGATAACCAACTACCGCTAGACAAAATACAATGTATATCTAGGCGGTAAAGTAATCGCAAGTTTTCCAGGAATGGATATTTCAACATACAAATTAGTATTAAAAACTGATTGCAAAATTTTTTTTGAATCAAATGCAATCAATTGTTCGATACCAATAATTCCATTAGTTTTGCATTTCCCAGAAGCAATACTTAATGAAATTGATAAGGAATTTATGCCTATAAGGCAAATAATAGATCTTGATTAAAATGGCATTCTGCTGTTTTACACACTTGGTCCTATATTCAAAACCCTCTATCTTTGATATTCACGAAAATTACTTCTTGATGGAAAAATGTTTAATAAAACAGCCCTCATCTATGGTGTGAATTTCTTACAAACTTATTGTTTTTTGCTGTTTTATTTGCATTTTTGCTATTTCTCTATGCTATACAATTAATTTTTTTCGAATGCAAAAGTCTCTATCTTTTCAAATAATTAATTTTCAAATTTTTGTTTGGAATTATTTCTTCTTGCAATTCATGTTTTCTTACTAATTTTTGAATGCTGAACATGAATTTTACATTTTTCAATCATTTAAAAAAATGAATTACCATGAAAATATTTTACCTTTTTGTTTATCGCAGGGACGTAACAATTATAAGATAAACGACAAAAAAATCATTTTTAACCATTTATATTGATGAATTTATAAAATGGTTATAACTAACCATTTTTATAAGATATATTTTATTTTGGTTATCGTAACCAATTAAATTAAGAAATATTTTTTTTTGGTTATAAGTAAGCATTATATCAACCAAAAAGATTTTTTAGTTTCAAATAACCATTATAACAAACAAAAAGTTTTTTTGGTTAGAAATAACCATTACAACAAATTTATTATTTGTTTTTGGTTATCATGTATGAAATCTATATATATAAAAATGGATGTTTGTATGTATGTGGGTATGTTCCGAATGAACTCAAAAACGACTGGACAGATTTTGATGAAATTTTCAGGGTATCTTCAGAAAATCCCACTAACACTATAAGGTCAGATTTTTGGTATTCGGTTTGTGGGCGGAGGGGTGTGTAAAAATCAAATTTTTACATTATACCGTTAATATATATAAAAATTGATGTTTGTATGTATGTTAGAGTGTCTCAAAAATTTTTTTTTTGGAAATTTCGGAACGCATGCCCTCTAATTTTTTTATATATATAAAACTATAGTTAAATATGAAATTTTGTCTTTCTATCATGATTGCAACCCGTGCCGACTTGCGATTTAGTTTTGTGGTGCATTTACAAGGGGAAAAAATGAAATTTTTTCAGTTTTTGTAAAAATTTTGCCATTAAATTATTACTTTTGCAATTTTATTTAAAAGAATCGATATGTGTACGTAATTGTCGTTCTAATAAGACATAAAGCACAAAAATTGGTTAAAAAATGTTAAAGTTATTCAAAAATCGCCAGGCCATTAACGTGTCTCAGGCCACTAGAACAAGAAACGTAGGAACAAAATAAACATATTTTGAGAAATATTAAAATAAGAGCTTATTTTTACTTAAAATATATCCATATTTACTTGTACATGAGTTTTTGTCTTCGTAGGATACCGTTAACCTATTCGCAGTTATTACCAAAAAAAATATTTTTTTTAATAGCAGTTTCAAAACTCCAATTTAAATTTTTTCAAAAATTTGTTAAACAAATTTCAGAATTTGTTGATCATCACTTGGGGATTTATTGTCAACATAATAGGGGATAAAAATGTGCGATTTAAATTTTGCGATTTTCGAGAAAAACTAATTTTTTGGCCATATTTTGGCGAATGAGCCGAATTTCCTTACTGTTATGATTTTTAAGTAAAAGCTATTCAGAATATTATAGTCCATGTAATTTTAAATATAGTATGAAAGTTTTACTAAAATCGGAAAACGTCAACCATTAAATCGAGAAATTTTTCAATATTTGGAATTTCTCATGGAAAAATTGCGAAATGTTATATATTTTTGAGCCGATTTTGATGAAACTTAAGAAAAATATAACATGAAGTCTAGTATTTACAATAACAGCAATAACAAAAATTAAAATTAACCCTTAATAGCACTTTATCGATAATATAATTTCGATGGCATAAAAATAAATGGTTAAAGTTAGAGTTTGCTTAAAAAAGTGTCTAATTTTAAAGTGTTTTTTATCTTATGTTGTATTTTAGCCGTTATCTTAAATAAATCACGTTAAAAACTGACAGATGGTATAAATGAAATTAAAATAATTTAATTCTTTTAAAATGCAAAATCCTCTATCTTTTCATTTTTATATACACATTGAATATTTGGAGAAGAAAAACCCTCTAGCATACCGAATTTTAATAACTCAAGTAATACGCGAGTTATACATACACATTGAATATTTTGAGAAGAAAAACCCTCTATCTATCATAAAGTCCCCAATAATGCAAAATTTTAAAAACCAATTATATTTGAGATTCAGTAGTTGCTTTAAAATAATAATTGTAGCATACCGAATTTTAATAACTCAAGTAATACGCGAAAAAAATAGTTTTTTGGCTTTCCTGAAAAGTTGTGTTTTTTAAGATAGAGAGTTTTGAATATAGGCCCTCGATATATTGATTTATAAAAATAAACCTGTTTCAATAAGAAAATATTATTATTTTTGTACAAAACTTTGGATACGGTAATTTTACCTAAAAAACGGTAATTTTTTTAGGGCTGTACGGTAATCGAAATTAAAAAGTTAACATCACTGTCCGCAACGTTAAGTGACAGCTAAAACAGCTGATATCATATACACACGAAAATGCTAACAATATGAAAGCAATGGTGCAAACGTTTTTGAAAGGAAAATATTTATTATTAACAAAAGAATAAAAAATATAATATTTTCAAAAAACATTGAAATTTAATAAAATAAATCAAGGACTTAATAGTTATAACTTTTATTCGATAAAAATTGCGAATAATTATTAATAATAAATTATTATTTCATTTATTAAGAATAATTATTATTTGCAATTCTTATTTTTAAAAATATTATAACTATTACTATTCGATAGATATATTATTAATTATTTTTAATAGTTATGAATACGAAATAACATCACTGTTATAACTCATTTTATATAATAAAGTTTAGTCACACAGTTTTTTTAATAAATGATGTTTAATTGCAGTTAAGTTTTTTAAATTGAAACAAAACATAAAAACATTGCTCTATTTAAAAAGAAATAACACTTGTTTACTTGAAAATTATTGTTAAAATCTATAATAAAAAGGGAACACCAAAATTACAACTGCTATCGCAACGAAACATGATATCAATGTTTTATGCACTTGAAAATTTCTTATACATAAATATTAAAATACTTTATATTGTCCCGTTACTTTAGTTTTATTGCAAATGCAAAGCCTATTATATGATCAATGAATACAAATCAGGTTATTCACCTAATGTATCCATCCACATGCATAATCTGCAAAAATAAAACAATTAATATCATGAAAATATTCAAAATAATTATTATCGTAAATAAAAATAATAAAAATCTTTACTAATAGTTATCTGTAAGAGAAATAAATATTTATTGATATAATAGTTATGAGCCAATGTAAAAAGATATTAATTGGATATAATAATTATGTTTAATAAATATTTATTTTCATTACACATAATAATTAAAACCAATTTTTATAAAATATTTCTTAAAATGGTAAATTTTTTGGTACCTGAAAAATGAACATAATTATTATTTAGGGTCCTTGAAATAAATATAAACTTCTTCTAATGTATGTAAACAAATTAGGTTAAATTAAATCATTAACAAACAATATATGTATATATTTATAAAAATGTTCACAATAATATGTTGACGGTCTAATACAAAAAACACTAAAAATAGTAACAAAATCACCAAGTTGGTTTTTTGGTTATTATTTTAAAAACAGCTGATACGATCTTACGGAAAAACTTACTACAATATAACAGCATTCAGAACGGCACAGGACAGAAACGTTACAGAACGCAAAGACTAAAGGCTCCATTAGTCTTTGCGTTCTGTAACGTTTCTGTTCTGTGCCGTTCTGAATGCTGTTATATTGTAGTTAGTTTTTCCGTAAGATCGTATCAGCTGTTTTTAAAATAATAACCAAAAAACCATCTTGGTGATTTTGTTACTATTTTTTAGTGTTTTTTGTATTTAGACCTTCAACATATTATTGTGAACATTTTTATAAATACATACATATATTTTTTGTTAATGATTTAATTTAAACTAATTTTTTTACATACATAGTACATACATTAAAAGAAATTTATATTTATTTTATTAAATTTCAATGTTTTTTTGAAAATATTATATTTTTTATTCATTTGTTAATAATAAATATTTCCCTTTCAAAAATGTTGGCACCACTGCTCTCATATTGTTGGCATTTTTGTGTATATATGATATCAGCTGTTTTAGCTGTCACTTAACGTTGCGGACAAAATTCTGTTTTCAACAGATTCATCCGCAACAGAACGGCAACGTTACAGAAAAACTAACGACATACACAACTTTCCCTATGCTAAAAACAAAACAGCTGATTCGGAACGGAACGGAACGTACAAACTAACTAGGCCTTAATGGAGCCTTTAGCCTTATCAGCGTTACGTTTGATCTCCAGTATAGGCTAATTCACTCACTCTCCCCCTTACAGAAGACAGTATTAGTTTTTTTACTCTCCAAATAAATGTTATTTTTTACTCTATCCTCATTTGCGTCAGTACATCCATCTGCGTTACCGTTGGGCGACTTTGACCCTTTTTCAGCTACCGTGCCACTTTCTGTGTACCTTTCCTAAAATGAACTAAATCTGCCACTTTTTCAGATTTTTTACCTTTTTTGGTGTGTCCACAATTACAAAAATTTATTAAAATTTTTTAGTTTTTTTTTTAAAACTATCAACAAATTAAATACAAATTTTCAAAGCGAATCATCGCAAATAATATATCTCGTTTCTACATATGTAGAACAAAAGATATTGTATTAGAAATATTTAAAAAGTTTGTAAAATAAATATAGAAGAAATTGATTTTATATAATAATGATTCACACGTTAAAGAACTACTAAAAATATATATTGGACATGAGGCAGAAACGGAGATATGTTCTGTAAAGCTTTCGTGTAGTATTGATATAAAAAGCAATACATATATTAAATTTTTATCACAAACACTGCAAAGAAATAATTTCAAGAATTGAAATAAATAATAATGATCATTCAGTTTTAATTCATTCCAATAAGGAAATACAATTTTTTGAATTGATTTCGGTATACAATGATATGTATAATAAATGACCCAAAAACAAATTCGATATTACATATGAGGATATATGTGTTTAGAATTTATAATTTGGAAGAATTTAGGCACATACATACATAATAGGAAATTTCAAAAATCGGCTCAATAAAAATTTAAATTAATTATAAGTATTATTTTGCTACGTACGTAGTGCGTTCACTGAAAGAGTATTTTCAAAATTAACTTTAATGAAAAATAAATATGGTAAAGTCAATGCTTTCAGCACAAAATTTGTTGAATGAAGATTTGGAAAACTGGGTGCCAAGTGATACGCTTATCAAGAAGTGTTCGTATAATATAAAAAAAATAATTTTTAAGATTTTGTAAATAATATGATCAAAATTAAATATATCACAATTCCGAAAATTAAAAATACATTATATACAACTAGAGATGCTAAACGGGGAATCCCGTTCCCGAAAATCCCGGGGTTTTCGGTATTTCCAAATCCCGTTTTTCATAAATAAATAGGGGAAATTGTCATTTTTGTGTGACTTTTTCATTAATTTTGACATTCTACATGCCCGAATATCGCAAAGTGGTTAAGCTCAACTCCTACAATATAGTTAATAAAGGAAAACGGTAGTTTTGGTTTTCCTTGAGTGGGGCTCTAGAAAATCAATTCTTCAACTGTTTTTGTAAGTTATCAAACAAAACTCAATTTAAATCCTCTTCAAATGAAATTGATTTTATCTCAGATGAGGAGCTCGAACAAAATGAAAATATTTCGATTGCTAAAAGGCTAAAAGATATTATTAATAAATGTAAAAACCCCAAATAACAATAACGAAACCAAATTATAATGTAGATTTTCAACTTGCAAAAGAAAAAGATCATTCTATTTCTGAAGGAACAAGAGGAAAATACTTGCAGATTTGTTATAAGTATTTGCAAACGGGTTTGCCAATGTGAAAGATGGAATGTGAAAGATGTTTTTCGGCAACAGCATGTCGAAAGCAAAATTCGTTCCAGAATGGCAGATGAAACCATAGATGCAATAGTATTCTTAAGAAGCTATTTAAAATAAACACTATTTTTATACTAAAGACGGTTTTTCACCAGTATGTCGATTTTTTTTCACGAAAAATCGAATAGCAGAAACGCATTCTACGGAAAATTCTAAGAAGAAACCATAGGTCTAAAATCAAATCCTATTGCATTTCGTCTTTTATCCAATGATATTTCAGTATATATTTTTTTTTTAAATAGTTTTTTTTTATTGGATAAATGACGAAATGCGCAAGATAGGATTTGATTTTAGACCTATGGTTTCTTGGGGATAATTTCTTAGAATTTTGCGTAGTTAGTACATACCTAATGTACATACTAGAGGGCTGCACAAGCACATTAATTTTGTCGTCTATACTGAATGACCTGCTTCACTTCACTCGACAATACTCTATATCATATACACATTGAAAAATGAATTAGTACTGTGCACAACAAAAATAAAACGAATGTGAGTTTGTTATGTATACGATCGTATGCTACCATGCCCTGCCGCGTATATGTTTTACTTTTTCACTGCTATGATCAAGAATTGTTCGAATCATTCGAATTATTTTTGTTTTCATGAATGAATTTTTCTATGTATGCATTTCAATGTGTGTGAATGTGTGCGGCCTAACGTTCCCAGCAGCTCTAGGAGACAGTACCGAACTAGTGATTTTACCCATCATTTAGGGTGGGAGCTAGTTACTTCAATAGCCACGTGACTAGCCATTTTAACACGGGCATGTCCTAGGCAGGGGGTCAATTGTCTCTTTTTGATTACAATGGGTCTGTCTAATAGCTGGTCCAAAGTAGGCAACGCATTGGATTCACATACTGGTTACATAGCGTCAGTTACCTTGCTAGCTGTGTAACTGGTTACTTGATCAGCTACTTGACTAGTTATTTTAACACGTGCATGTCCTAAGCAGGGGGTCAATTGACCCTTTTTATTACAATGTGACTATCGAATAGCTAATCGGAAGTAGTCAACTTCATGCTATGTTACATGGGATACCAGCTACTTAAGCAAAAACAAAAATTAACTGCATGAGAATTATATCAACACAATTTGTATAAAACCAGTTTGTACGAATTACTCACAAAACGTTTAAAGTGACTACACTCTAGATTACTTAAAGACACTTAAGTGACAATTGTCTTCACGCTAGATTACTTGGGATGCATAAAGTAACCAATTGTCTTCTCTCTGCACTACAAAGTGCACATACGTGTCAAATGACCAAAATATATAAAATGGAGTCAGCCAACTGATAAGACATTTGTGACAATTACTGTCTTTAAGGGATACATTGACTACTTGCTTAACTGCTGGGTTCTTATAAGAACGTTAGGCCGCACATAGAGTGTCCAAAAAACCGGCAAATTTAAAAAACCGGTTTCCGGTTTAACCGAAAAAGTGTGTTTTTGAAAAAACCGGTTTTGATTTTTATCTTTTAAAAAAACCGATTATCCGGTTTCGGTTTTTGTCTTCAAAAAAACCGGTTAACCGGTTTATATTAAATTTTTATTCAATATGAAAAATACGCTAATTTAAAATTTTGGAATTCTTAATGCAATTGTCTTATATATTTTTCGAAATATTGCTAAATGCTACAATTTTCTATAAAATGAATCAATATTTTTAAAAATAGTATCAAAGTTTTTCAAAAATATGTTGAAATGAGCTTTTTAAAATATATTTCATTAAAACCGGCTAACCGTCTTACAAAAACCGGTTTTTCAAAAAACCGGAATGTTAAAGAAAACCGAAACCGGTCGAGTTTACAAAGATGAAAAAACAGGTTGACCGGTTTTCGGTTTCGGTTTTGGATACTCTAGCCGCACATTTATATATATCATTATGTTTGCACCCATACACACGAACATTTAATAATACAAAACACTTTGTGTGCACTGCTTCATTGTGACCTGAAATCATATACCATTAACTCGGTGCAGTGATGTTAACTTTTTAATTTCGATTACCGTACAGCCCTAAAAAAATTACCGTTTTTTAGGTAAAATTACCGTATCCAAAGTTTAGTACAAAAATAATAATATTTTCTTATTGAAACAGGTTTATTTTTATAATTCAATATATCGAGGGCCTATATTCAAAACTCTCTATCTTAAAAAACAACTTTTCAGGAAAGTCAAAAAACTGCGTATTACTTGAGTTATTAAAATTCGGTATGCTAGAGGGTTTTTCTTCTCCAAATATTCAATGTGTATATAAAAATGAAAAGATAGAGGATTTTGCATTTTAATAGAATTAAATCATTTTGTCGTGTATTACTTGAGTTATTAAAATTCGGTATGCTAGAGGGTTTTTCTTCTCCAAATATTCAATGTGTATATAAAAATGAAAAGATAGAGGATTTTGCATTTTAATAGAATTAAATTATTTTCATGATAATTCATTTTTTTAAATGATTGAAAAATGTAAAATTCATGTTCAGCATTCAAAAATTAGTAGGAAAACATGAATTGCAAGAAGAAATTATTCCAAAAAAATATTTGAAAATTATTTGAAAAGATAGAGGCTTTTGCATTCGGAAAAAAATAATTGTTTAACATAGAGAAATAACAAAAATGCAAATAAAACTGCAAAAGACAATAGGTTGTAAGAAATTCACACCATAGATGAGGGCTGTTTTACTGAACATTTTACTATCAAAAAGTAATTTTCGTGAATATCAAAGATAGTGGGTTTTGAATATAGGACCATGTTTGTAAAACAGCAAAATGCCATTTTTATCAACATCATTTATTTGCCTTATAATATAAATTCCGTATCTATTTATTTAAATTCATCCATTTCAAAAGCTTCTGGGAAATGCAAATCTAAAGGAATTATAGAAATATTGGTATCGAACAATTGGGGATTTATTACGATCAGTTTTTAATACTAATTTGTATGTTGAAATATCAATACTTGAAAGACTTGCGATTACTTTACCGCGTAGATATATTTTGTCTAGTGGTAGTTGGTTATCATCATCCTCAAAGTTTTATGATTATTTTAATGAGAAATATGTACATTAGAGTGACAGCCGATTTTTTTTTTTTAGATTTCAAAGAGTGCCGGGTGGAATATTGTGACATTAGGCCTAAATGTTAAGTGCTGAAAATTTGAGCCAAATCGGGCAACGATTTCTGGACGCGCATCGAGGTCAAAGTTCAGATATATGCAAAATTTTACTGTTAATATGGAATAAATAGGTGAAACTCGTTAACTTTCTGCATTGTTTTCTAGAAATGTGTAGATTTATTTATATTAATGAATATTACATTAAAAAAAAATTTTGGAAATTAACCCTGTATCTCCTTTGGTTCAAAATGACCCAAAAACTGTATTATCGCCAAAATTAGAGAAAAATGCAAATTTTTCAGTTTTTGAAAAAATTTTGCTACTAAATAAATACTTTTGCAATTGAATGCAAAAGAATCGAAATATGTACGTAATTATCGTTGTAATAAGATATAAATGACAAACTTTGATTAAAAAATTGTAAAGTTATTACAAATTCGCCAGACCATTAACGTGTTTCAGGCCAATTGAACAAAAAATTTAGGAAAAAAATTAAGATATTTCGAGAAAAATTAAAATAAAAGCTCATTTTTACTTAAAATATGTCCATATTTACTTGTATATGAGTTTTTGTCTTCGTAGGATACCGTTAACCTATTCGCAGGTAAGGCCAAAAAAAATAATTTTTTTTAACGTCTGTTTCAAAACTCCATTTTCAATTTTTTAAAAATTTTGTTAAACAAATTTTAGATTTTTTCGATCATCACATTGGGGTTTATTGAGATCAAAATAGGGAATAAAAATATGAAAAAATTATGTCAATACCTCTTACAGTTTTTCCGTACCTGCGATTTAAATTTTGCGTTTTTCAAGAAAAACTAATTGTTTGTCCATATTTAGGCGAATGAGTCCAATTTCCATACTGTTATAAATTTTAAGTAAAACCTATTCACAATATTATAGTCCTTATAATTTTAAATATGTTCTGAAAGTTTTACTAAAATCGGAAAACGATAACCTTTAAATCGTGAAGGTCAAAGGTCAAATTTTTCAATATTTGGAATTTCTAATGAAAAGATAGCGAAATGTTATATATTTTTGTGCCGATTTTAATGCAACTTAAGGAAAATATAACATAAAGTCCAGAATTTAAAATAACAGCACAAAAATGGAAATTAACCCTTAGCAGCACTTGGGGTTCAAATTACCCTCAACTTTTAAAATCACGAAAAACACAACCATTTTGACCCCAAGTCCTCTTAAAGGTTAAAATCCATTTTTGCACTGTTGTTGTAAATGCTAGACACCAATATATATTTTCCTCAAGTTTCATGAAAATCGGCCCAAATATATATCACATTTCGCTATCTCTCCATGAAAAATTCCAAATATTGAAAAATTTGACCTTTGACCTTCACGATTCAAAGGTTATCGTTTTCCGATTTTAGTAAAACTTTCAGAACATATTTAAAATTACAAGGACTATAATATTATGAATAGGTTTTACTTAAAATTTATAACAGTAAGGAAATTGGACTCATTCGCCTAAATATGGACAAAAAATTAGTTTTTCTTGAAAAACGCAAAATTTAAATCGCAGGTACGGAAAAACTGTAAGAGGTATTGACATAATTTTTTCATATTTTTATTCCCTATTTTGATCTCAATAAACCCCAATGTGATGATCGAAAAAATCTGAAATTTGTTTAACAAAATTTTTAAAAATTTGAAAATGGAGTTTTGAAACAGCCGTTAAAAAAAATTATTTTTTTTGGCCTTACCTGCGAATAGGTTAACGGTATCCTACGAAGACAAAAACTTATATACAAGTAAATATAGACATATTTTAAGTAAAAATGAGCTTTTATTTTAATTTTTCTCGAAATATCTTAATTTTATTCCTAAATTTTTTGTTCAATTGGCCTGAAACACGTTAATGGTCTGGCGAATTTGTAATAACATTGAAATTTTTTAATCAAATTTATTCATTTATATCTCATTACAACGATAATTACGTACATATTTCGATTCTTTTACATTCAATTGCAAAAGTATTTATTTAGTAGCAAAATTTTTTCAAAAACTGAAAAATTTGCATTTTTCTCTAATTTTGGCGATAATACAGTTTTTGGGTCATTTTGAACCAAAGGAGATACAGGGCTAATTTCCAAAAAAAAATTTTTTATGTAATATTCATTAATATAAATAAATCTACACATTTCTAGAAAACAATGCAGAAAGTTAACGAGTTTCACCTATTTATTCCATATTAACAGTAAAATTTTGCATATATCTGAACTTTGACCTCGATGCGCGTCCAGAAATCGTTGCCCGATTTGGCTCAAATTTTCAGCACTTAACATTTAGGCCTAGTGTCACAATATTCCACCCGGCACTCTTCAAAATTTTAACAAAAATTTTTTTCCATACAACTGATTGTCACTCTAATGTACATTATATGTAGACACATTATGGAAATATAACGTTTGGGATATAATTTTTAAAAAATTAAACTTTTTAAAATTACCGTACAAATGTAGAAATTACCTGCCTACCGTACGGAGGTCTAAATTACCGTACGGTTAACATCACTGACTCGGTGTATATTTACTCTCATTGTCATATACTGTCTCTCATTCTATACTCTGTTGTTTTGTTCTGTCGTTGGTTGTTATTGTTCCTCATTCACACTCATTCGTTTACCGAGCTGAAGAAAACAAACTTTTTAACAAACTTTTTTCATTTTTAGCAAACTTTTTTCAGAGTTGTATAAAAAGGTAGTATTTTGTATATATGGGTGAGCACGTGTCATTAAAATGTAAATAAAACCATGGCAAAAATATTGCTTTATTTGTGGACTCATCACAGAGTTATTTTAAACGATATTTTAAAATAAAAAACGGAAATGAATAACTGCAAATCTATAGAATCAGATTTCATGGTTGTCACTTGCGCCATTTCATTCGACAACATATTATTCAAATTTAAATTTAATCATCTACATTGTTGCTTCGTAGCAGACTTTTGCTCCTCAAAACGAAAATATTCGTTGAGCACCAATATGGAAAAAAGTTCTGAATAGAGGACGAAAATACCTATTTACTGGTGTATCAATCATTTTTCCAAGTGCTTTCACTCAGAAGTGATAGGTCAGCAAACTTTTGAAAAATAAGTAAATTTTGTTTTTTTTTTCCTAAAAATTAAAATATTCGTTGAGCACCATTATGGAAATGAGTTCCGAATAGGGGACAGAAATACCTATTTATTGATGTATTGAACACTTTTCCAAGTACTTTCAGTCAGAAGTTATAGGTCAGCAAACTTTTGAAAAGTAGAAAAATAAGTAAAAAGTTTTTTCGTTCTAACACATAAAATATTCGTTGAGCACGTACGAATATCATTCACACTCATTCGTTTACCGAGCTGAAGAAAACAAACTTTTTAACAAACTTTTTTCATTTTTAGCAAACTTTTTTCAGAGTTGTATAAAAAGGTAGTATTTTGTATATATGGGTGAGCACGTGTCATTAAAATGTAAATAAAACCATGGCAAAAATATTGCTTTATTTGTGGACTCATCACAGAGTTATTTTAAACGATATTTTAAAATAAAAAACGGAAATGAATAACTGCAAATCTATAGAATCAGATTTCATGGTTGTCACTTGCGCCATTTCATTCGACAACATATTATTCAAATTTAAATTTAATCATCTACATTGTTGCTTCGTAGCAGACTTTTGCTCCTCAAAACGAAAATATTCGTTGAGCACCAATATGGAAAAAAGTTCTGAATAGAGGACGAAAATACCTATTTACTGGTGTATCAATCATTTTTCCAAGTGCTTTCACTCAGAAGTGATAGGTCAGCAAACTTTTGAAAAATAAGTAAATTTTGTTTTTTTTTTCCTAAAAATTAAAATATTCGTTGAGCACCATTATGGAAATGAGTTCCGAATAGGGGACAGAAATACCTATTTATTGATGTATTGAACACTTTTCCAAGTACTTTCAGTCAGAAGTTATAGGTCAGCAAACTTTTGAAAAGTAGAAAAATAAGTAAAAAGTTTTTTCGTTCTAACACATAAAATATTCGTTGAGCACGAATATGGAAATGAGTTCTGCATAGGGGACAAAAATACCTATTTAATGAGGTATTGAACATTTTTCTAAGTACTTTCAATCAGAAGTTATCACTTTCTAAACATTGAAAAAATCTAATGTGATTATGTGTGTGCACACATGTATAAGCATAGCGGCAAACCGTATATAAAAAATGTAAACAAAAAATTAACAAAATATAGCATTATTCATTTAATCACCAACAGGTCGTTCTAGGAGCTATTTTAATTTTAAAAACAGGAATTAATTACTGGATGATCCTAGTATCAGATTTCGTGGTTGTCACTTGCGCCATTTTAGTACACCACGTGTTATTCAAATTTCAATTTAATCATCTACATTGTTGCTTCGTAGCAGACTTTTGCTGCTATATATTTTTTAGAACGAAAAAACTTTTTACTTATTTTTCTACTTTTCAAAAGTTTGCTGACCTATAACTTCTGACTGAAAGTACTTGGAAAAGTGTTCAATACATCAATAAATAGGTATTTCTGTCCCCTATTCGGAACTCATTTCCATAATGGTGCTCAACGAATATTTTAATTTTTAGGAAAAAAAAACAAAATTTACTTATTTTTTTATTTTTCAAAAGTTTGCTGACCTATCACTTCTGAGTGAAAGCACTTGGAAAAATGATTGATACACCAGTAAATAGGTATTTTCGTCCTATATTCAGAAATTATTTCCATATTGGTGCTCAACGAATATTTTATGTGTTAGAACGAAAAAACTTTTTACTTATTTTTCTACTTTTCAAAAGTTTGCTGACCTATAACTTCTGACTGAAAGTACTTGGAAAAGTGTTCAATACATCAATAAATAGGTATTTCTGTCCCCTATTCGGAACTCATTTCCATAATGGTGCTCAATGAATATTTTAATTTTTAGGAAAAAAAAACAAAATTTACTTATTTTTTTATTTTTCAAAAGTTTGCTGACCTATCACTTCTGAGTGAAAGCACTTGGAAAAATGATTGATACACCAGTAAATAGGTATTTTCGTCCTATATTCAGAAATTATTTCCATATTGGTGCTCAACGAATATTTTCGTTTTTAGGAGCAAAAGTCTGCTACGAAGCAACAATGTAGATGATTAAATTGAAATTTGAATAACACGTGGTGTACTAAAATGGCGCAAGTGACAACCACGAAATCTGATACTAGGATCATCCAGTAATTAATTCCTGTTTTTAAAATTAAAATAGCTCCTAGAACGACCTGTTGCTGATTAAATGAATAATGCTATATTTTGTTAATTTTTTGTTTACATTTTTATACCCTTCACCTTCGTGAGAAGGGTATATATAAGTTTGTCATTCCGTTTGTAATTTCTACATTTTTCATTTCCGACCCCATAAAGTATATATATTCTGGATCCTTATAGATAGCGGAGTCGATTAAGCCATGTCCGTCTGTCTGTCTGTCCGTCTGTCTGTCTGTTGAAATCAATTTTCTGAAGGCCCCAGATATCTCCGGGATCCAAATCTTCAACAATTCTGTCAGACATACTTTCGAGAATTTTGCTATTTAAAATCAGCAAAATCCGTCCATAAATAACGGAGATATGAGCAAAAATCCGAGACAACCTCTGAAAATTTCATCAAAAAACACAATGTATTGCATGCTTTGACAAAAAAGCAACAAAACGTATGTTTTTGGATGTGCATGCTTTGTGTATTTTGTTTTTTTTGTGTTTTGTTTCTTTTGGCGTTGTTGTTGTTTTTTATACAACTAAACGTTTGTTTGGTTGTGTGTTGGTTTTTTTGACAAAAAAGCAACAAATCGTATGTTTGGATGGAAGCATATGCTTTGCGTATTTTGTTTTTCTTTTGTGTTTTGTTTCTTTTGGCGTTGTTGTTTTTTTATACAACTAAACGTATGTTTGGATGTGTGTTGGTTTCATTGGCTTGTGTATTTTGTTTTTTCTTTTGGTGTTTTGTTTCGTTTGGCGTTGTTGTTGTTTTTTGTGTTCTTGATAAATTTAGGATGCTGTATGCTGAAAGTGGGCAATGTACATACATACCTATATACTAATTATAAAAAATAATAATGCATCCACAACAAAGGTGAAGGGTATATAAGATTCGGCATAGCCGAATATAGCACTCTTACTTGTTTATATACGGTTTGCCGCTATGCTTATACATGTGTGCACACACATAATCACATTAGATTTTTTCAATGTTTAGAAAGTGATAACTTCTGATTGAAAGTACTTAGAAAAATGTTCAATACCTCAATAAATAGGTATTTTTGTCCCCTATGCAGAACTCATTTCCATATTCGTGCTCAACGAATATTTTATTTTTTAGAACGAAAAAACTTTTTACTTATTTTTCTACTTTTCAAAAGTTTGCTGACCTATAACTTCTGACTGAAAGTACTTGGAAAAGTGTTCAATACATCAATAAATAGGTATTTCTGTCCCCTATTCGGAACTCATTTCCATAATGGTGCTCAACGAATATTTTAATTTTTAGGAAAAAAAAAACAAAATTTACTTATTTTTTTATTTTTCAAAAGTTTGCTGACCTATCACTTCTGAGTGAAAGCACTTGGAAAAATGATTGATACACCAGTAAATAGGTATTTTCGTCCTATATTCAGAAATTATTTCCATATTGGTGCTCAACGAATATTTTATGTGTTAGAACGAAAAAACTTTTTACTTATTTTTCTACTTTTCAAAAGTTTGCTGACCTATAACTTCTGACTGAAAGTACTTGGAAAAGTGTTCAATACATCAATAAATAGGTATTTCTGTCCCCTATTCGGAACTCATTTCTGTCCCCTATTCGGAACTCATTTCCATAATGGTGCTCAACGAATATTTTAATTTTTAGGAAAAAAAAACAAAATTTACTTATTTTTTTATTTTTCAAAAGTTTGCTGACCTATCACTTCTGAGTGAAAGCACTTGGAAAAATGATTGATACACCAGTAAATAGGTATTTTCGTCCTCTATTCAGAAATTAGTTCCATATTGGTGCTCAACGAATATTTTCGTTTTTAGGAGCTAAAGTCTGCTACGAAGCAACAATGTAGATGATTAAATTGAAATTTGAATAACACGTGGTGTACTAAAATGGCGCAAGTGACAACCACGAAATCTGATTCTACGGTCATTCAGTAATTTATTCCAGTTTTTAAAATTAAAATATCTTTTAAAATGACCAGCTAATGATTACAGAAATATAGCAATATTTTTGTCATGCTTTTGTTTACATTTTTTCTTATGTTTACATAAATAGTACTTATTTTGCAACTCTGTAAAAAAAGTTTGCCAAATAGGCCTGTTTGTTTTCTTCAGCTGCGTCATTCGTTTTGTAAATAAATACCCAACGATCTGAAGTAACTGTTGTGCTGGTGAATGTCTTGAGTAGCAAATGAATGTGCTTGTGCAGCCCTTTAGAACATACTGTATTGTTATTTCTTCTTATATAATGTACTCATGCAAGTATTATATGCTTCTTAGTGTCTAATAAAAATTAATTGCTAAATAAAAAATTTACTTTCAATTGTAAAGACATAATTATGTACGTTTCTTTCTTATAATTTTCGGGATTTTAGATTCTTTACCAAATCCCGAACCCCGGGATTTTTAAAAATCAGTCCCGATTAGCATCTCTATATACAACATTTAAACGATTTTTATTTTTAATTTTGTTTATTTTCCTTCTTTTTAAAAGTGATGCCCCATTTTAATGTCAAAATGCCCCTTTTGTGCGACTTTTTTTTAAGAAATCCCCTTTTGTGCGACTTTCTGAAATTTTCTAAGGGTAACACTGACATCCATTCTGTTAGAGAAAACTTAAAATTGTAAAAACTTTGTCTAGATATATATACATATATAATTCATACTTAGATCTGTGATAACTGATCTAAGTATGAAACGACAAATTTGAAAATATTTCAGGTATTTATTTATTTATTTATTTATTTAAGGCATTAATTCTTATTTTATTAACGTATTCTATGAATGAACATAATTTATCTAACCACCGCAATTGTTTTAATTATTTTTTTTTTGTTTTATCTCTTATGTTGCTAGTTTGATCTGTTAAAAATCCAGTAGATTAATAATTTATAGGCAATGAGTAAAAAGTTGTGAAAAATGTATTGCAAAACACAACAATACATTGCTTTACTGTTGTAACAGTCTAAAATTAAACCTTTTAGTCTAACAAAGGCGTCCAAATGAATTTCGTTATTTGCCCTTTGAATAATTCATAAAATTTAACCCGCACTCAAAATGCAGAACTGAGTAGCAAAAATATACAGCAAAATAAAAAAAAACAAACGACCCATAAAAAGAGCTTTGTATGCAAATGCATTTCAAAAAATCAAACCAACATCATCGACAGTACACTTACAGAAAACTGAAATGAACTTTAATCTAAAATCATTTGTACATTATTGCTTAAAGAATAATTTTAAATACTGAAAAATTAGTCTGTTGACTTATGATACGTATAACTAACTATTTCTATTTGCTAATTATTAGACAATATATAAAAGAGTAACGTTACTGACTGACTGAATGACTGACTGATTCATCATCGCACAGCCCAAACGGCTGAAGCTAGAATCACGAAATTTTAACTGTGGGTTCCTCCCTCCCCAAAACGATACGATAAGAAGGGATTTTTGGAAATTCGAACGTTTAGGGGGTAAAAAGGGTAAAAACGGGTAAATTCGAAAACCTTATATCTTCAAAACTAATAAAGATACAAAAAAACTTAAAATAGCATGTCACTCCATTTAAAAAATAAGCTGACAGGTGTTTCGTACTTTTTGGAAATTCGAAACTTTTAGGGGAGAAAACGGGTAAAAACTGTATTTTGGTACTTTTTTGCACCCTATGTATCTTTTAAACCAATAAACATAGAAACAAATTTTAAATCGTATTCTTTAATTATCAAAAAATAAAAGATATAAGTTTGGTACTTTTTGGAAATTCGAACCCTTAAGTGATAAAAATTGTGTTTATTTTTGGTACTTTTTCATAAAATATGTTTTTCTATAATTTGACATAGACATACGAATATTTTATTATGAGCTCCCGCCACGACACAGAAATTTATTTGAGTTAAATTTTACCAAAGCAATGGGGATAGAAAAGGTACCAAAAAGGGGATAAAATCGGGAAAATACATTTTATTGAAATTATTAAGCCAATTTTGATAATTTTTTAACATTGGTTCTGGGTTCGTACAAAAATTAACTAACAGGGTGTTATTTGGAACTCGAGTGCCAAGGTGTATATTGGGCCAAATCCGGGTAAACAGTTTGGTACTTTTTTTAAAACATATTTTTTCTTGGGACATTAACACAGATTTTAATATTTTGAGACATGTCTGTAGCATAAACAATTTTAGCAAAATGGAATATTTTTAAAGTTCGAACTTGATTGTTTCAAGTAAGAAAAGGGAAATTGGTACTTTTCTCCTAATGGTACTTTTTTTAATATTTTAAATTATTTCACTTATCGACATTAAAGTTAGCTGATATGTATCTGAGTGAAGTTTGTGTTAGGAATAGGGTACAATATTTAGGTACCAAAATGTGAGAACTGAACTATAAGTACTTTTTTATTCATCTAATGGTACTTTTTGAATTTTATATGACAATGGACTTAGAAACATGAAATTAAGCATATATGGTCCTAAGTGAGTGTGAATGTTAGGGGTAGACTTTTTGGTACTTTTTCTTTAATCGAATAGTACTTTTTGTAATTTCTTCAACAATGAACCTAGAAACATGAAATAAATCTTACATGGGCCAGAGTGGGTGGGCATCTACAAGTCACTGCTTTTTGGTACTTTTTCTATATTATAATGGTACTTTTTGAATTTTCTATAATAATGGACCTAGAAATATGTAATTAAGCGTATATGGTCCTATATGAATAAAAATTCAAGCGGATACTTCATGGTACTTTTTCTTTATTATAATGGTACTTTTTTTAATTTTGTATAACAATGAACCTAGAAACATGAAATAAAGCTTATATGGACCGGAGTGAGTGGGAATCCACAAGTGCCTGATTTTTGGTACTTTTTATATATTGTAGCGGTACTTTTTTGAATTTTCTGTAATAATGGACATAAAAATATGAAATTAATCGTATATGTTCTAAAGTCAGTAAGAATTCTAGGGGGAGACTTTTTGGTACTTTTTCTTTATTCTAATGGTACTTTTTTGAATTTTCTATAACAATGAACTTAGAAACATGATATTTAGCATATATGGTCCTAAGTGAGTGAGAATTCTAGAGATAGACTTTTTGGTACTTTTTCTTTATTCGACTTTTTGTAATTTCTTCAACAATTAACCTAAAACCGTGAGTGAGTGGGAAACGACAAGTGGGGGCTTTTTGGTACTTTTTATATATTCTAATGGTACTTTTTGAATTTTCTGCAATAATGGACATAGAAATATGAAATTAGGCGTCTATGGTCCCAAGTGAGTGAAAATTCAAGGCCATACTTCTTGGTACTTTTTCTTTGTTCTCATAGGTATTTTTTTGAACTTACTGTAATAACGGACCTAGAATTTCCATAAACCGAAGAATTTCAAAACCGCGGTTTCGTTTTTTTCGGTTTTGTGATAATTTTTAAATATTAATTGTTATATAAACAAAATTAGTAGATAATATAGGAAAGGCTATACAAATTTCAAACATGACGGGTTATGGTTTAGTGAGTGCGAATTCAAAAGTGATAATCAATGGTACTATTTGTTTATTGCAATGGTACTTTTTGAATATTTTATAATAATAAACCTAAAAATTTAAAATTAGGCACACATGATTCTGAATGAATTTGAATTCACAAAAGGTGACTTTAGTGGTAACTTTCTTTTGCATTTTCTATAATATTGGACCCAGAAATATGAAATTAGACATTTGCAATCAGATTCACAAAGGGAGACTTAATAGTACTATTTCACTCTTCTAATTTGGGTGGCGAAGCGCACCGGGTCAGCTAGTTAGACAATAAATTTGTCTAAGTGTTTTCATCCATCTACCCTTTTTAACAGATCTCTCTAACTTAGTAACAACATACTATTATTACCACCCTTTTACGATTTGAATACAAATAAACTTTGTGGAGAAAAAAAAGCGAAAATAATAAAAAAAAAAAAAAACTTAACTGGCTACAGTTTAAAATTGCATCGAAAATCAACAAATTGCTGTAGAAACACGAGCAATTGTAAATATCAAAGTATGACTTCAGGCGTTTTCAATGTTTAAATGTGTATGTGTGAGTGTGACTGTGTAAGTATCATATGTATGAGTGAGCTCATTCATTCATTCATTCATTTATTTAAACGTGGCTGTATTTGTGTGAATTTGCTAGAAGAGCTTTTTGTTGTTGTTATTTTACATGCACAAATAACGGTATACATCAAATGAATTTACCACTCAGAATAAATTGTACCACCCATTTAAAATTTTAACTGTAATTCTCTCGTTTTTATATTTTTCTGTTGTGTTGTTGGTTTTTTGTTTGATAGTTTTTTTTTGTATTGTTTTTATTTGAACCATTTGCTGCAATTTCTTGTTGCACTATTAGAGACTACAATGTTTTAACTTTTATTTACATTTACTAGACAATTTCTTTGGTGTTGGTCTTGTTGTTTTTTTTTTATTATTTTTTTTTATTATAGTGTGGTTGTATGCATACGATTGGCTATATGTATTTATGTGTGTGTAGTATTCGAAAAAAGCGTTGCAGTTATTTTATAACTTTTGTTTCAGTTCCCTTTATATTCACCATTACACTGTTAGCTTTAAATTACAATTCGTTAAAAAAGGAACTGCTTTTTAAGCGAGAAAATAAAAAACAACAATTTCTGGAAAAATACCATAAAAATAAAATGTTAAACATTAAATTAAACTTTATTATTGTTTGTATTCATTCTATGCATAATTCCATCAGCCATAATAATCCACTTTAATGTATTTAAAAACTCGGTTTGTTTGATGATTTATTACTGATTTCAAAAATGCGTTAACATGTACCTTAAACAAATTTAGAATTCTTTCAACTTCCCACATTAACTTGCACTTTTTCATTGGCATTTTAATACAATATTTTAACCAATTGAAACTATAAACTCTAGTCATTCATAGTTAGCATACATATTAATTTTTATTTTTGTGGTCTATGTTCTGTTAAAAGGATTTTAACGTTTCAAAGGAAATCACATTTGAATTTATACTTTTCCTAATTTGGATGCCATATAGAAGATGAGAATCTTTCATCTCTTGAAAAAGTTTGTTTCAATTTATCAGAATAAAAAGAATCTTTTAATATCCTTGTCTCAATAAATAAAAATTTGTATAAAAATAAAAAACTAAAAAGCTTCACCTATTGTAAAAAATTTACAGCAATTATAGTTTGCAAGAGATTCATGCTTATATAAACACATTATTTTGGACTTTTTCGATAAAATGTTGCAATTAGAAACCTAATATAATCTAGGTACGTTGATGTTTTCTAATTAGTTCATGATATAAGCGTTACCAATATCTTAGCTAGATATTTATTTGATCATGTGAACTTAATGTGTGAATATAACTGGCAGTCTATTTACAATATTAATATAAGTAAGGTATTTTTTTAATGAAATTTGTGTTGTAACTCTATAAACATTTATTGGTGTCAGTAGAAAAATATCTTCAAATACTTAGCGATAATATTACAAAAAAAAAATGACAATAGTTCAATCTAACAATTTGGTAAAAAACCTATTATAGATCAATAGACTTGATTTGATAAAATTGTTTGATGATTTTATCCGAGCAACTCGTTTCCGAATGTGCAATTTAACCACCGAATTATGAAATTTATGACAATGACAAGATCATAAAAGATCAAGATCAAAACAAGTATTTCCATACAAAAATTGTGAAATTTTAAATTTTGTTATAATTTTGTCACAGTTAAATATTTATGTCAAAATAACAATATGGTAAAGTATATCGAATTTATTGTACTCGATATTTTTTACTTACACTACGTTTTGAACGTTTGTCTTAATTTGGCACTAACTTACCATAAGGTAAGTTTCTATTTTTAATTAAAATAATTCTCGAATGGGAATTTTGCCCGCTTCAGATCTTACAATTAAGAACTAATAATATTTTTGTTTGAAACATTTACCGAGTAATATCTTTGATATAAAATATTTATATATTGTATTTGTATGTGTCCATATTTTAAAGTCTTATTATATCTACAATCTACAATAATAACTGTTGCATACGGCAATGCGGAAAAAGAAATTATAGTTGGTAACATTATTTTCCTTAAATTTTTTTTTGTATTATTTTGAAAACAATTTCTAATACAACCCTTGAAAAATTATTCGAAAATTATAAAAAAATAACAAAAATCAAGAAAAATAAAACTTTGTGCAACTTTTTAACAAAGATGATGCACACGAAAGCAAACAAAGTTTTTGCTCTTGTTTTTTTTTTGCCTTTTTCCTGCTGCTAAATTTTAGTTTTTATATATTTAGTTGTTTGTTTTATTGTTGGTGTTGTTGCTGTTGTTATTTAGCTATTTATCATGGAAAGGTTGTCTTCAAAAATTCTTTTAATCTTTTGGATGGATTTTTAGTGTATATGTATAAATTTTGTTGGCTAAATGCCAAGTAATTTTTACTCTACTCTGTTGTGTTGTCCTGAATATAGAGTTTTTTATGCACAAACACACGTATATACACATGTATATATACATGAGTATTTAGGTATGTTTGTGTATCTGTGTATATATAAATGTAGTCGCTGATATAAGGAAGTAGAAGAGAAACCTAAAACTATTGTAGGTTCCTTTCGATACAAACATATATAAAGCTAGAGACGGCTGCCTGACATTTATACATTCATTCAATCCATTTCAACAAACTACTTTATACATACATCCATCCATCCATCCATCCATCCATCCATCCATCCAGCCATCTATCCATCCATCCATCCATTTGTCTATCCATGCTCTGACTTTTTTTGCAGTATAGATTGGTGTAGTGGTGGTAGTGTATTGTGTTTTCTAGTACATATTTTATCATATATAGGGACTTTGTATGTTTTTTAGTGAGTGTGTGTATGGATGTTTCTCAAATCATATATTCTACAACAACATTGTGGCACGATTTACTTTTTTTTCGTGATTGAGCTCAAAAATATGTACAAATACAAGACAAAATCATACCATTACTCTGACATACATATACTGAAATATACATTTTACATAATACTGCATTTGAAACAAAGTTACTTGTAGCCTGGCTTCATAATGTTACAAAAGCAGCAGCAGCAGCAACATCAGAAACATATAGAAATATTATAAATTGTGCAGTGGCAACAGCAAACAAAAAAAAAACCTTTAAATGTCTATCTAATGTACAATGCTGGTACAAGTACAAGAATTGAACAAAGTTGGCAATTTGTATGAGTTCAACATTTTCACGACTGGGTTGTGTTGCAAAAAAGCGTGTACGAAATACCGAAAATAAAAATCAATATCATCAAAATTAAATCAATAGTTCAGCACTTTAAAATGTAGTTATTTTCACAGTATTTGCTTATTATTAAGGACATGCATAGGCATTATTATTTGGCTAGATAATTGATTTTTTAAAGGATAGACAGAAACTGCTCCGTAGCGAAGGATTATTGAATTCGAATCGCGGCGCTATGCTAGAGCACCTTTGAAATGTACAATTTTTAAACGCTCTCCATATTTGTGTTTTTTGTCAGTCATCAAATTTGGACATTTTTTACTGCCGATTTTCCTAAATTATCAGGCAAAAGTTTCTATTAATTATACTCAAATGTATGGTTACAATAATATTTTCAATAATACGAAAATAAAAGTCTTTGAACTTCTTTGGTGTGAACGATATTTTTACGGAGATAATTCAAATATAGAAAGCATGTGCAATTTTCCAATTATGTTATTATGAAATTTTTTACGAATTTAAGAACTGAAAATGTAGTTATGTTAAGATATGTAATATATGTACATTAGGTATATAACTAATTGTAGCGAAATTTTTGGCATACCACCACGTGATGGCCAATGTTGTATTAGTAATGAAAATAATTTTTTTAGGTCGTTTGGAATCAAAAACATCACGCACCAACACCAATTTCTAAAATAAACCAAATTTTTTTTTCTCTGAAAAATTATATAAATAATTTCATATTTTTTTTCCAAGTGTGAGGGATACTTCCCTTATTTACAAATTATCTTTTGAAGTATGTCCGCAGTTATTATTAAAATGAAGTATATTGCTTTTCAAAATAATTTAAAAAATTTAATGGAAAACTTTATTGCGTTTGGTGCGTGAACTTTTTTAACAACAGCGAAAAAATAATACCGTGGTTTTTCATTTTTTTTAATGCTCTATTCGACTATGCTATGCCAATTTCCATATTTGCAAAAAATGTCAAAAGTTATATCTCTAATGTACATAAGTATATAGATATATTTTTTAATAATTTATACATAGATATCTCATTGAACATTATAGTTTAAACAACAAATATTTTTTTTGATTTTGGTGCCAGCAAAGCGTCATATGCGGGAAGTTTAGCTTGACTTCTTTAATTTGAAAAAAAGTGCGACTGAAGCACACCGAACGCTTCACCTTATAACAGATTATCCAAAATTGGCTTGATTATTGGCCTCAAAAAATGAGCAGTTCTTTGCCAGATATATTGCCAGATAGATGGGAAAGATCATAGCTAACAATGGCCAATACTATGAATAAATTTATATTTCACAATTATTGGAAAAATTCCCGAATTTTTGAGTAAAGCCTATTTCGTGAAATAGGCTTTACTCAAAAATCTCTTTCAGTGTTGGAAGTCTATCTTTTGTATAAGGCCAAAAAATACACAACCACAATCTATTTTCTAGATTTTTTACAAAAATGTATTCTTTATTCAACAAATAATTTTCAGTAAGTGACAAATAATAACACTTTGCTACAAAATTACACTTTTTGTCAGAACTTGAAAAGCGACCTAATGGGGGTTGTAGGCCTAGGTGAGGACATACTAAATCCGTTTTCAAAAATTTTCAAACACCCTCAAAATTTTGAGTTATTTTGAAAAACTGTTTTAGGGTAGGACGTAGTGCTTTAGTACCTCTAACTCAAACATTTCTAGACCGATTTAAAAATTTTAAACAATTATGGAAAGATAAAGAATTAGGCTTTCATAAAAGATCTTTGCATAAGATCTATATTCCAAGAAATTGTGTAAGTTTTTTATAAATAGTTTCGCTTTATTTTTTATTTTTTTAATAATTTTTCAAATTCAACAATAGTTATTTTAATTTTTTTCTATAAAATCCTATTCTTTTTTGCACAGTGTTTCAAAGACAACTTTATATGGGAAAAAATGAGATATTACTTGTTGAATAACTTTTACAATTTTATTCCGATTTGAATAATTAAAACCATGTTTTTTAGTAAAATTGTTTTATGCTAAATTCCCAATTTTTAATTTGATAAATTCACTGAAATTTATTGTTGGGGGATAAGCTAGTTCCTATGCGCATTTCACTGGTTGCTTAGGCATGTTTTATTAAGAACTAAATTTCCTATATATGTTGGTATAAAGTTTTATAAACTTTCATATCAAAATAAGCAATGAAAAGCGACTAAAATCATAAAAGTTGATAAATTTTGTTTTTCTTTTAGATATTCTTAAGAAAAACAATACTTATAACTTACAAATGTATAAAAAACTGCACGTAATTTTAAAGCGTAATCAGTTTTCTTTCCAAACCCGTTAACTAATTTAAAGTCGGACAAAAACTGACTGAGTTACAGATCGATAAGTTGACGAATATCACTGAAAACGGTTTTTTCAGAATAACTTCTGAATTTGAGGGTGTTTTTGAAATTTTTTGACACAATTAGTAATGTACTCAGCAAGCCCACGCTAGGTCGTTCACCAAGTTTTTTTCCATCGTAGCACCGTGTAATTTTCATATTAAAGTATGAATACATTGATTTAAAAACATAAATAAATAAATTCAAAAATTAAATAACAAAGTATGTATTTGTATTGCAAAGTACAAAATCAAAATATTTCAACATGCAGTACTCTAAAAAAAGAGCAATAAATATTTCAATATTTGGAATGTACAACAATGCAAACATTTACATAATTGGACTACTTTTCTTGAGAAATAACAATGTTTTTCTTATTTTTATAATAAGCTAATTTTATTATTAAGCAAATTGTATTGATGTTTTAATAAAAATAATTGTGTGACTTTAAAAATTAAATAGACTTTGTTTTTAGAGCATATTTTTTTTGGGGGGGGGGGTGTTTTTACAGGATATTTTATTCGCATAAAACACATTTGTTGGCTAAATAAATGCTATGGGAAAATGAAAATAACTAGGCAGTTGTTTTATTCGATAGTAATATTTAATTCAAATGTTAAACCACTTTGTTACACAATCTTTTAAAAAGTTGAAACGAAACGCCAAAAAAATTCAAACATTTATTACATACACTATTGTTTTAAAAATGCATATTTCTAAAAAAATATATAATATTATTTTTTTAAACAAAAACTGTCTTAAGTGGGGTTTCTTTCGGAGAACATAAGGTAGAAATATCAACAGCTTTAGTAGGAATTCGTTTCTTACAAATTAAAAATTCATAGAAAGTAACGTTCTTAACAGCTGTTAAAGTGAAAGAAAAGAAGACCTATACTCAAAAAAGTCGTTACATGTAAATTAGGGCTTAGAAGAAACCCCATAAAGTACCTAATATCCTACTAAAAGTCCTTTAAAACAACATTAATACGCAAATAATACGATTTTAGCTAGAGTAGGGTTAGGGAGTATAGCAGCAACAACAAATAGGAGCAAGAAAAACTAACCCTCCATTGTTGTTCAAAAAAGAAAAATAAACATATGAGCCTGATCGTAATAATGCAATCAACAAATGTTATTGTAGCAACTCATACCAACGGATAAATACTTCCAACATGTAAATTTTTCATAAGTTTTTCCTTTAATTTAATGAAAATGTTGCGCTTGGTTACATTTTGGTTAAATAGTAATAAAAGTATCCTTATGATTTTTTAAGGACATTAACAAATGTTTTAATTTTTTTAACAAAAAAGGGAAAATGAAACTTAAGCGAACACCGCCACCACCACCACCACAATGGGCAAACACTACCACCTAACAATTGCACCACCACCGTCAGCCAGCCAGCCACCTTTTCTTTTAGTATTTTTTTTTATTTATTTATTTATACTCGCGTCTGTTATTTGTATATTTGTCCTTAATTTTCGGTTCGGTTTTCTTAATGATCACTTAAGCATTCATGCATTTAGAGTAACAGGCGTTTTTAAGTTTATTTTTTCTGCTTGTCGTACGTTTCGTTTTCTGTTGCACGTTTGAATAAATATCACAAATTAGTTATAGAACGTGGACTGACCTACCATATGGCCACACGAGCCACGCGTCGTACTAAACAATTTTATGTAAAATACTAAAAAAACACACACACACATTAAATTATAAATAAAAACAAGAACCGACCGATATAAATAAATTTTCATATTCGAACCCAAGTGTTTTTGGAAGAGTGATTAACATGTTTTTGAGTTATTAAATTTTTGCTTTAAAATACACTACAACAAATTTATATACTAAACTCTCTAAAAACCCTTAAATTCCAAAAATTTTATATAAATTGAATGTACACACAGCCTCAAAAGTGAGTTAACACTTTATAAAAATCATTATATTCCGACTTAAATGTTCTTTTTTCAGAACCGAATCTACTATTCAACTCAAACTCCATCAAACCGAAACATTTAAATTTTAATCGATGGATAGATTTTAGTATTTTCATTATCTTAAAAAAATCAAATAATTTTTGGTGTTTACTCACTTTTGAGGCTCACTGTATCTTGTTATTTTATAGAAAATATTTTACAAGGCCTTGAAATCCTCATAATGACTACATTATTTACATCTTCCATGTAGTTCTGGTTGTTCCTAAATTTAATTTTTATTGGACAATAATTTATAAATAACTAGCCAAAGATCAGTTCACTGTTTTCTTTTTTTAAATATATACTCAATGTTAATATCTATGTATTTTTTTTGTTGAGTGTAGTGTAAATTGTTTCCTAAATAAAACAAGTTTTGTTTGATCACTAAACCAAAGAAATGTATGTACATATGTTATATGCTGTTCGCTTGTTTGTTTGTATGTTGCATGCTCTAATGACCAGTGCGTTTCTTGTTGTGGAAAGAAACCACCACTTTAGTATACAAACTGTTGGCAGGCTTCCCTTTTACAAGAGCATTTAAGTACCCAAATTTTAGAATTCCTCTTACTTACAAAAACTACACAAACATACACTACGGCACATGTAATACTCAATGACAATGGATACAAAGGGCTTGTTTTCATTTACGAGCATTTTTTATGCGTGTGTTTTATGATTTTTTAAAATTTTTTAAGCTTCACCCTCAAAACAAAACAGAAAGTACAAGTATTTATAAACCAAAAAGAGGAAAGGAATATGATCCTTTTAGGCATTTGGAATGATCATTTTTTACGCGTAGTATATAAACAGGATTTAAGCTGAAATTTGAATAATTAAATCAAAACTGCTTAACCTTCGCTTTACCAAAGGTTTTTTATGTACATGGTTTACCAATACCCACCCGGGTGACACTACACTTCTATAAATATATGCGACGAACGAAATTTTAAAAAATTGAAAAAACATTATAAAAAGTTTAAAATGGTTCTATTAAATTCTATAGAACTCTAGAATTTGTTCAGTGAGTACAAATTTCATTTAAATCGAAACAAAATTAAAAAAAATATTAAACCAATAAAATCGATGTTGTCACCCGGGTGGGTATTGGTAAAGCGAAGGTTAAAGGTGCATTTTGTATGTTGCAGCACCGAGTGCTGAAAGATTTTGAACCATAACAACCCTTTGTGTTGTTAAAATGGTTTTAATGATCTTTTTTATGTTTGAGTTGGAACAGCACGTGCTCTTTTTGTTTCTGTTTCCGATTGTACGAGTATAGCAAAATATAACAATATTAGATTGAATTGGATTGCTGGATGATATGTTTGTGTATGTGTGCTGCCATAAAGAGTGGCAGGCAGAAGGCAACAAACAACAGCTTTTTCCGTTTCTTCCTTTAAGCTCTTTCATACGGAACTAATTTATGCTGTCGTACGTCAACATTTTTACAAAAATCAACTAGTTTTTATTCATTGCTCTATTCTACTATTGTCTTTATTCTGCCTTCAGTTCGACTACGTCCACAGATAACTAATGAATTTTGCCATTTTTAGTCTTTTTTTTAATACATCTAACAAAAATGCACCAAAAGCAGCATATGTTTCTATTACAGAAGCAAAAATACATTCATATGAAAAGAAAAAAATTACCAGAACCGCACATTAGTATCAGATATATTAGGGAAATAATCCTTCAAACACTGTCAAATTATATATGTATATTATTTATTAACAAAAATTATTAATTATATAATATAAAACACTTTGCTACAACATTTCTCGTTCATAGACGATAATCGCCTATTGCTAGATAGACCTATTGTTATAATATTTCTATAAAAGCCACCTTTAAAATCATAAAATATTACGCTTTTTTTTCGAGTAACTATTGCTGGCAGAGTTCCCTTTCGACTAAATATTGTATAACAAACGGAATACTTCCTTAAACAATTTGAGCTTAATTTATCTTTACGCTTGATTACAAATGTATGGCAAAAGTCATTGGGCAACACGCGTTAATGTTTTTGTTTTATGAAAAACCAAAAATCCTTGCTATCAACACACACACTCTCTCATACCAACGTCCAACTGCACACAAACCCAACACCACCACAAACTCACCGGGATATGAAAATCTATGAAAACTCTTAATTCAAATTTGCTTTGAATGCATTTCTTTGTTTTCTAATGAGTCTGCTGGAACACTAAAGTGTTACACTAGACTACACTGGTCTCAACTGCCAATGAATGAAAACAAGCAAAAAAAAATCTAAATCCAAAAGCTACTTGTGGTTTCTCACATTAAAAACACGTTGCGTTTTTTTTTTTTTCCAACGATAGAAAATATTATTTATATTTTATACTTGAGCACTGACTTAGACACACACTCACACGCAGTGTGAGAGATTTCATTACTTTTACAACCTGCTTACCAGCTGCTAAGTATACTATATTGCTGCGTTATACTATAACCTAACAAAAAGCGAAAAATCTAAAATATTATTAAATGTTATAATGTTATAAAGCCCTCGTCTCATGATATTTAGTCCAAATACAACACCACCTTGTGCATTGACCATTTAGATTTTAATCGGTTGCAATAATTTGCACTGATTCCGTTTTCTCAACATTTTGTTTTGTTTCGTTTAGCTTTAAACATTTGCTGCGGAAGTCCTGTGTGTGTGTGTGTTTTTTTTTTTTTTTGTTTGTCTTTTCAGCTCATGTGGAACCAATTGTTGCATGAGTCATTGGTTCATAATCAGTTATGTGAATTCTTATTTATTTTATTTTCTGCACAATATTAAATTTATAGAATTCTTTACTCTGCTTTTTATATGTTTTTTTTTCTTATGGTTTTCAATGTTTTCCTGTCTCTGTTCGAATTCACCAGTGCTAAATAGCAGCAACAACTTATTGTATTTGTATAGGAGGGGGTTCACTAAACTTGATTTTAGTTTTGTCCTCCCTTTCTGTGTGTGTGTTATAATGCTGATATTGTACGCAAAACGACCGGATATTACTTTGATCCTTAAGGAAGGCATTAAGCAAATATATAGACATTAGTCATTAAGTGGAGCTCTTAAACCAGGACTCATTGCATGTTTGCCTGTTTGGTACGAGAGGCATGTTTGCCGTTTCATTGAAAAAGGAAGTTGTTGTCTTTCTGTTTTCAATGAACTGAAGTGGTCGTATGTGAATTTATTCACACACACACACTACTGTTGGGATATTTTACCTGTATGATTTTGCTATTGCATGGGGAGTCTGAGTGTCTTGTTGATCTTGATATAAATTTAGGATAAAATATTGGAGTTTTTAATTTTATTTTAAACAAATACCGCTATATTCCGAATTTTAGAATATTTATATGTAGAGTATATTGACCTTGTTAACCTTGAACTGATGAAATATAAGATAGATTAGAAATTCCATCTGTATTTGTTTAACATGATCAATTAACAGTCAATAGTTAGAATAATTAATAAAATATGTGTTTTTTTTTTTTTTTTTTTTTTAATTTTACACATTTAATAAAAAATATTGCATAAATTTTAATTTTGTATTAATAGTGATTAAAAATGGGTAAAATATTTCAGGGCAAAAACGTTATTTATTATGATCAAAATGCTTTAGTCGTTTTTATTGATACTCATTGAAGATTCCATGTCCCTATCAAAAGTAAATTACATTGATTGTACCTATGTACATATGTATACTGCCTGAAACTCATCAGTCATTTACTTAATAATTTTCTCTTATTTACTTTTAAAATTTCTAATGTCACACATTTACCAAAAAACTTCCCTTATTACACAATTCATGGACACAAATTACAAAATTGTCACTCGTAAATATTGAATCCGCAAAATGAAATCATATTTTCAACAGTGTGTTTAAGTCAAATAATGTTTTTCTACAATATATTTTTCTTTTTAAGACATATTAACCATAAATTAAAAATTGTAAAACAAAGAATGAAAAGAGAAATCTCTAAAACACGGAAGTTTAAAATGTAATTCGATAAGGCGCAAGAGAAAAAAAAAAAACAACCAAACAAAAGAAATTTGTATTTAAAATTTGTAATACTGGGGAGATTAATTCTTTTTTATAATTTTTTATGTGGCTGGTCGGTTGGCTATATTGTGTGTTGTGTGCTTTATTTCAGTTTCAAAAACATTTTAACTTTATGATGGAAATTTCAACTATTTAAAAGGGTTATAAAGACAATAAAATACACAGTATTGAGTCGTCGGCAATGGCGTCTGCTACAGTATTTCATATTTTTATATTTATTATTTTTTGATGTTGTTTTTGTTGCTTTTTTATATCCTTAATTAGAGTCCTAACACTAAGCGTCATGCCTTTAACTTTGCGTGTTGCTTGTTTATGGATGAATGTTGCATGTTTTTCATATTGAGGATACAAAAAAAGAAGACAGAGAATGTAAACGTAGAATGTATACGAGTGTAAAAGCTGAGTTTAATACGATTTAAAAATTTAATTTTGGGTAAAACTAATGTTTTCCCTACATTACTGCCATTGGTCTTATATGCCTTAAATTTTTCCCTTATGATCAAATATTAAATGTAGCTAAATTTACGGCCAATAGAATAATGGAAATTTTTCGTTTTTATGAAAATTTTGCGATTAGGATGCGGTAAAAACTTTAATTTTTACAAAATATCTAAATCAGTGCAGGACTTAATATGTAAATTAAAATTTTTAAATATTCTTAATAGATCATAAATGTTTAATCTTGAAAAAAAAGATTACTTTTTCTGAAGAAGCGAAATAAGGAATTAATTTCACTTTCGATCGGAATGGAATTCTGTGACAGGCCTGAT
>NW_027052617.1:0-37500 GCF_958450345.1 Calliphora vicina
TACATACATAACATACATACATACATACATACATACATACATACATACATACATACATACATACATACATACATACATACATACATACATACATACATACAGACAGACATACATACATATACATACATACATTACATACATACATACAGTACATACATACATACAGACATACATTACATTACATACATACATACATACATACATACATACATACATACATACATACATACATACATACATACATACATACATACATACATACATACATACATACATACATACATACATACATACATACATACATACATACATACATACATACATACATACATACATACATACATACATACATACATACATACATACATACATACATACATACATACATACATACATACATACATACATACATACATACATACATACATACATACATACATACATACATACATACATACATACATACATACATACATACATACATACATACATACATACATACATACAATACATACATACATACATACATACATACATACATACATACATACATACATACAATACATACATACATACATACATACATACATACATACATACATACATACATACATACATACATACATACATACATACATACATACATACATACATACATACATACATACATACATACATACATACATACATACATACATACATACATACATACATACATACATACATACATACATACATACATATACATACATACATACATACATACATACATACATACATACATACATACATACATACATACATACATACATACATACATACATACATACATACATACATACATACATACATACATACATACATACATACATACATACATACATACATACATACATACATACATACATACATACATACATACATACATACATACATACATACATACATACATACATACATACATACATACATACATACATACATACATACATACATACATACATACATACATACATACATACATACATACATACATACATACATACATACATACATACATACATACATACATACATACATACATACATACATACATACATACATACATACATACATACATACATACATACATACATACATACATACATACATACATACATACATACATACATACATACATACATACATACATACATACATACATACATACATACATACATACATACATACATACATACATACATACATACATACATACATACATACATACATACATACATACATACATACATACATACATACATACATACATACATACATACATACATACATACATACATACATACATACATACATACATACATACATACATACATACATACATACATACATACATACATACATACATACATACATACATACATACATACATACATACATACATACATACATACATACATACATACATACATACATACATACATACATACATACATACATACATACATACATACATACATACATACATACATACATACATACATACATACATACATACATACATACATACATACATACATACATACATACATACATACATACATACATACATACATACATACATACATACATACATACATACATACATACATACATACATACATACATACATACATACATACATACATACATACATACATACATACATACATACATACATACATACATACATACATACATACATACATACATACATACATACATACATACATACATACATACATACATACATACATACATACATACATACATACATACATACATACATACATACATACATACATACATACATACATACATACATACATACATACATACATACATACATACATACATACATACATACATACATACATACATACATACATACATACATACATACATACATACATACATACATACATACATACATACATACATACATACATACATACATACATACATACATACATACATACATACATACATACATACATACATACATACATACATACATACATACATACATACATACATACATACATACATACATACATACATACATACATACATACATACATACATACATACATACATACATACATACATACATACATACATACATACATACATACATACATACATACATACATACATACATACATACATACATACATACATACATACATACATACATACATACATACATACATACATACATACATACATACATACATACATACATACATACATACATACATACATACATACATACATACATACATACATACATACATACATACATACATACATACATACATACATACATACATACATACATACATACATACATACATACATACATACATACATACATACATACATACATACATACATACATACATACATACATACATACATACATACATACATACATACATACATACATACATACATACATACATACATACATACATACATACATACATACATACATACATACATACATACATACATACATACATACATACATACATACATACATACATACATACATACATACATACATACATACATACATACATACATACATACATACATACATACATACATACATACATACATACATACATACATACATACATACATACATACATACATACATACATACATACATACATACATACATACATACATACATACATACATACATACATACATACATACATACATACATACATACATACATACATACATACATACATACATACATACATACATACATACATACATACATACATACATACATACATACATACATACATACATACATACATACATACATACATACATACATACATACATACATACATACATACATACATACATACATACATACATACATACATACATACATACATACATACATACATACATACATACATACATACATACATACATACATACATACATACATACATACATACATACATACATACATACATACATACATACATACATACATACATACATACATACATACATACATACATACATACATACATACATACATACATACATACATACATACATACATACATACATACATACATACATACATACATACATACATACATACATACATACATACATACATACATACATACATACATACATACATACATACATACATACATACATACATACATACATACATACATACATACATACATACATACATACATACATACATACATACATACATACATACATACATACATACATACATACATACATACATACATACATACATACATACATACATACATACATACATACATACATACATACATACATACATACATACATACATACATACATACATACATACATACATACATACATACATACATACATACATACATACATACATACATACATACATACATACATACATACATACATACATACATACATACATACATACATACATACATACATACATACATACATACATACATACATACATACATACATACATACATACATACATACATACATACATACATACATACATACATACATACATACATACATACATACATACATACATACATACATACATACATACATACATACATACATACATACATACATACATACATACATACATACATACATACATACATACATACATACATACATACATACATACATACATACATACATACATACATACATACATACATACATACATACATACATACATACATACATACATACATACATACATACATACATACATACATACATACATACATACATACATACATACATACATACATACATACATACATACATACATACATACATACATACATACATACATACATACATACATACATACATACATACATACATACATACATACATACATACATACATACATACATACATACATACATACATACATACATACATACATACATACATACATACATACATACATACATACATACATACATACATACATACATACATACATACATACATACATACATACATACATACATACATACATACATACATACATACATACATACATACATACATACATACATACATACATACATACATACATACATACATACATACATACATACATACATACATACATACATACATACATACATACATACATACATACATACATACATACATACATACATACATACATACATACATACATACATACATACATACATACATACATACATACATACATACATACATACATACATACATACATACATACATACATACATACATACATACATACATACATACATACATACATACATACATACATACATACATACATACATACATACATACATACATACATACATACATACATACATACATACATACATACATACATACATACATACATACATACATACATACATACATACATACATACATACATACATACATACATACATACATACATACATACATACATACATACATACATACATACATACATACATACATACATACATACATACATACATACATACATACATACATACATACATACATACATACATACATACATACATACATACATACATACATACATACATACATACATACATACATACATACATACATACATACATACATACATACATACATACATACATACATACATACATACATACATACATACATACATACATACATACATACATACATACATACATACATACATACATACATACATACATACATACATACATACATACATACATACATACATACATACATACATACATACATACATACATACATACATACATACATACATACATACATACATACATACATACATACATACATACATACATACATACATACATACATACATACATACATACATACATACATACATACATACATACATACATACATACATACATACATACATACATACATACATACATACATACATACATACATACATACATACATACATACATACATACATACATACATACATACATACATACATACATACATACATACATACATACATACATACATACATACATACATACATACATACATACATACATACATACATACATACATACATACATACATACATACATACATACATACATACATACATACATACATACATACATACATACATACATACATACATACATACATACATACATACATACATACATACATACATACATACATACATACATACATACATACATACATACATACATACATACATACATACATACATACATACATACATACATACATACATACATACATACATACATACATACATACATACATACATACATACATACATACATACATACATACATACATACATACATACATACATACATACATACATACATACATACATACATACATACATACATACATACATACATACATACATACATACATACATACATACATACATACATACATACATACATACATACATACATACATACATACATACATACATACATACATACATACATACATACATACATACATACATACATACATACATACATACATACATACATACATACATACATACATACATACATACATACATACATACATACATACATACATACATACATACATACATACATACATACATACATACATACATACATACATACATACATACATACATACATACATACATACATACATACATACATACATACATACATACATACATACATACATACATACATACATACATACATACATACATACATACATACATACATACATACATACATACATACATACATACATACATACATACATACATACATACATACATACATACATACATACATACATACATACATACATACATACATACATACATACATACATACATACATACATACATACATACATACATACATACATACATACATACATACATACATACATACATACATACATACATACATACATACATACATACATACATACATACATACATACATACATACATACATACATACATACATACATACATACATACATACATACATACATACATACATACATACATACATACATACATACATACATACATACATACATACATACATACATACATACATACATACATACATACATACATACATACATACATACATACATACATACATACATACATACATACATACATACATACATACATACATACATACATACATACATACATACATACATACATACATACATACATACATACATACATACATACATACATACATACATACATACATACATACATACATACATACATACATACATACATACATACATACATACATACATACATACATACATACATACATACATACATACATACATACATACATACATACATACATACATACATACATACATACATACATACATACATACATACATACATACATACATACATACATACATACATACATACATACATACATACATACATACATACATACATACATACATACATACATACATACATACATACATACATACATACATACATACATACATACATACATACATACATACATACATACATACATACATACATACATACATACATACATACATACATACATACATACATACATACATACATACATACATACATACATACATACATACATACATACATACATACATACATACATACATACATACATACATACATACATACATACATACATACATACATACATACATACATACATACATACATACATACATACATACATACATACATACATACATACATACATACATACATACATACATACATACATACATACATACATACATACATACATACATACATACATACATACATACATACATACATACATACATACATACATACATACATACATACATACATACATACATACATACATACATACATACATACATACATACATACATACATACATACATACATACATACATACATACATACATACATACATACATACATACATACATACATACATACATACATACATACATACATACATACTGTAGTGTATATTAATGGTACCCTTCCCCTATATACATATAAGTATGTCATTATTAAAATAATTTAAGTTAACGGTACTCTCTGTGTGACGTATTTTTAAGCATGTAAGAATTTTATTTGTTCAGTTGTGAAAGAGAAATAAAGATCAAAACAACTTATCAGTGGCGACGAGAATAAAAAAAAAAATCTAACACGTGTTAACAAAAAGTAATAAATTAAGAAATTATAATGGCTTTAATTGGACAAATGGAACCCTTTTTACCTGGGGAAAATTTTAATTTATACCTTCAACGTTTGGAGCAATACTTCGTAGTCAACGATATTCCAAGTTCAAAACAGGTGGCGGTGTTGCTAACTACGATTGGCCCAATTGCGTTTGAAACGCTAGCGTCATTGTGTTCACCAAAAGAACCTAAAGCAGTACCTCTTGAGGAAATAATAACAACTTTAAAGACACACTATGCTCCAAATCTAAATGAGACGGCTGAAAGGTACAAATTTTACACGCGCAATCAAAAAGAGGGTGAGCCTCTTGGTGAATATATGGTGGAGCTGAAGTCTTTGGCTAGTACCTGTAATTTCGGCACATTTTTGTCAGATTGGTATGTGGCGTTATTGACAAAAAGTTAAGAGCAAGATTGCTTAATCAGATATCATTATCATGGGAGGAAGCAAAAAATATTGCGCTTATAGAAGACCAAACCCAAACGAATTTAAATGTTATGGATAACATGTATAACGAAAGGTCAATACATAAAACACGTGTGTATGAAGATGCTAGGGAGGACGGAAGTGAGGATAGTGGCGGTAGTAACTACCCAATTAGGACATTGTCAAAAAAAGGAAATGGAGAGCAACACGATAAGCATAATATGTTATGCGACAGGTGTGGAAGGAAACATCACCCAGATAAGTGTAGAGTTCGGGACTGGAATTGCTATCGATGTGGACGGAAAGGTCACTTAGCTAATAGGTGCAGAACGAAAAGAGTTAATAATATATTATCGAATTTAAATGGCGTAGGTATTGAAAATAATTCAGTTTTTGTTTATCTTTTAGTCGAAAATGTAAAATTAAAGTTTGAAATTGATACGGGAGCGGCAGTGTCAGTGGCGTCTGAAGAAGTTTATAAAAAATATTTTTACTCCAAAAAACTTATAAATGTGGAAAATACATTAGTGAATGTTAGTGGATACAAAATATCTTTATGCGGTGTGATTAAAGTAAAAGTAAGTGATTTACTGTTGGACTTATTTATAATTAAATCGGAGAAGCCATTTGATTCGTTATTGGGTCGTAGTTGGTTGGATGTTTTAAGAAAAGGATGGCGTGAGAACTTTGTTGACAATATTAATTTACATACATACATACATACCTACATACATACATACATACATACATACATACATACATACATACATACATACATACATACATACATACATACATACATACATACATACATACATACATACATACATACATACATACATACATACATACATACATACATACATACATACATACATACATACATACATACATACATACATACATACATACATACATACATACATACATACATACATACATACATACATACATACATACATACATACATACATACATACATACATACATACATACATACATACATACATACATACATACATACATACATACATACATACATACATACATACATACATACATACATACATACATACATACATACATACATACATACATACATACATACATACATACATACATACATACATACATACATACATACATACATACATACATACATACATACATACATACATACATACATACATACATACATACATACATACATACATACATACATACATACATACATACATACATACATACATACATACATACATACATACATACATACATACATACATACATACATACATACATACATACATACATACATACATACATACATACATACATACATACATACATACATACATACATACATACATACATACATACATACATACATACATACATACATACATACATACATACATACATACATACATACATACATACATACATACATACATACATACATACATACATACATACATACATACATACATACATACATACATACATACATACATACATACATACATACATACATACATACATACATACATACATACATACATACATACATACATACATACATACATACATACATACATACATACATACATACATACATACATACATACATACATACATACATACATACATACATACATACATACATACATACATACATACATACATACATACATACATACATACATACATACATACATACATACATACATACATACATACATACATACATACATACATACATACATACATACATACATACATACATACATACATACATACATACATACATACATACATACATACATACATACATACATACATACATACATACATACATACATACATACATACATACATACATACATACATACATACATACATACATACATACATACATACATACATACATACATACATACATACATACATACATACATACATACATACATACATACATACATACATACATACATACATACATACATACATACATACATACATACATACATACATACATACATACATACATACATACATACATACATACATACATACATACATACATACATACATACATACATACATACATACATACATACATACATACATACATACATACATACATACATACATACATACATACATACATACATACATACATACATACATACATACATACATACATACATACATACATACATACATACATACATACATACATACATACATACATACATACATACATACATACATACATACATACATACATACATACATACATACATACATACATACATACATACATACATACATACATACATACATACATACATACATACATACATACATACATACATACATACATACATACATACATACATACATACATACATACATACATACATACATACATACATACATACATACATACATACATACATACATACATACATACATACATACATACATACATACATACATACATACATACATACATACATACATACATACATACATACATACATACATACATACATACATACATACATACATACATACATACATACATACATACATACATACATACATACATACATACATACATACATACATACATACATACATACATACATACATACATACATACATACATACATACATACATACATACATACATACATACATACATACATACATACATACATACATACATACATACATACATACATACATACATACATACATACATACATACATACATACATACATACATACATACATACATACATACATACATACATACATACATACATACATACATACATACATACATACATACATACATACATACATACATACATACATACATACATACATACATACTGTAGTGTATATTAATGGTACCCTTCCCCTATATACATATAAGTATGTCATTATTAAAATAATTTAAGTTAACGGTACTCTCTGTGTGACGTATTTTTAAGCATGTAAGAATTTTATTTGTTCAGTTGTGAAAGAGAAATAAAGATCAAAACAACTTATCAGTGGCGACGAGAATAAAAAAAAAATCTAACACGTGTTAACAAAAAGTAATAAATTAAGAAATTATAATGGCTTTAATTGGACAAATGGAACCCTTTTTACCTGGGGAAAATTTTAATTTATACCTTCAACGTTTGGAGCAATACTTCGTAGTCAACGATATTCCAAGTTCAAAACAGGTGGCGGTGTTGCTAACTACGATTGGCCCAATTGCGTTTGAAACGCTAGCGTCATTGTGTTCACCAAAAGAACCTAAAGCAGTACCTCTTGAGGAAATAATAACAACTTTAAAGACACACTATGCTCCAAATCTAAATGAGACGGCTGAAAGGTACAAATTTTACACGCGCAATCAAAAAGAGGGTGAGCCTCTTGGTGAATATATGGTGGAGCTGAAGTCTTTGGCTAGTACCTGTAATTTCGGCACATTTTTGTCAGATTGGTATGTGGCGTTATTGACAAAAAGTTAAGAGCAAGATTGCTTAATCAGATATCATTATCATGGGAGGAAGCAAAAAATATTGCGCTTATAGAAGACCAAACCCAAACGAATTTAAATGTTATGGATAACATGTATAACGAAAGGTCAATACATAAAACACGTGTGTATGAAGAAGCTAGGGAGGACGGAAGTGAGGATAGTGGCGGTAGTAACTACCCAATTAGGACATTGTCAAAAAAAGGAAATGGAGAGCAACACGATAAGCATAATATGTTATGCGACAGGTGTGGAAGGAAACATCACCCAGATAAGTGTAGAGTTCGGGACTGGAATTGCTATCGATGTGGACGGAAAGGTCACTTAGCTAATAGGTGCAGAACGAAAAGAGTTAATAATGTATTATCGAATTTAAATGGCGTAGGTATTGAAAATAATTCAGTTTTTGTTTATCTTTTAGTCGAAAATGTAAAATTAAAGTTTGAAATTGATACGGGAGCGGCAGTGTCAGTGGCGTCTGAAGAAGTTTATAAAAAATATTTTTACTCCAAAAAACTTATAAATGTGGAAAATACATTAGTGAATGTTAGTGGATACAAAATATCTTTATGCGGTGTGATTAAAGTAAAAGTAAGTGATTTACTGTTGGACTTATTTATAATTAAATCGGAGAAGCCATTTGATTCGTTATTGGGTCGTAGTTGGTTGGATGTTTTAAGAAAAGGATGGCGTGAGAACTTTGTTGACAATATTAATTTAATCAAGCCTGTACAAAATTTTGAGAAACTAAAGAATATGTTTCCATTGGTATTTGCAAAAAGTTCAGCAGAACCCATTAGAAAATTTAAAGCATCCGTAGTTATAAAGAGTGAAACAGATCCTATTTTTCGTTCCTCGTATGTAGTGCCATATAGAATGCGTAAGTTAGTTGAAGAGGAATTGATTCGTTTATGTGACAGTGGAATAATTGAACCCATAAAGTATAGTGATTGGGCAAGTCCAATAGTTGTAGTCCCAAAAAAGGATTCCATAAGGCTTTGTGTAGATTTTAAAGTTACGTTAAACAGGGTCTTAGAAAAGGAACATTATCCTTTACCAACTATTAGTGATTGTTTAAGTTGTTTGGCCGGTTCTAAATTTTTTTGTGTTATAGATTTGGCGGGGGCGTACCAACAGGTAGAAGTGAGTGAAAACTCAAGAAAGTATTTGACCATAAATACACACAAAGGCCTATTTCAGTTTAAGAGACTTCCATTTGGATTAGCATCAAGTCCATCTATTTTTCAAAATATAATGGATCAAATTTTAATTGGTTGCGAGGGAGTTGTTTGTTATTTAGACGATTGTTTAATTTATGGCAATACGCGTGCGGAATGTGAGAAGTGTCTACTGAATGTGTTGAGTAGGTTTCAAAATTACAATGTGAGAGTAAAGGAGGAAAAATGTAAGTTTTTTGTTAGTCAGGTAGAATTTTTAGGATATAGAATAGGAAGTGAGGGCATTCGTCCAAACCCTGAGAAAATAAAAGCGATTATAGAAGCTCCCGTTCCTCAAGACATTAAAAGTTTGCAATCGTACCTAGGTTTATTAAACTATTATGGTAACTTTATCCCTCAGATTTCGACTAAATTAGCTCCTTTGTATGAGCTCATTAAAAAGGAAGAACATTTCTGTTGGACGAAACATAGATTGGAATGTTTTGAGAATAGTAAACGTCTATTAACAGATGATTCTGTATTGTATTTATTTGATCCCGAAAAACCGATTATAGTTTCATGTGATGCCAGCCCATATGGAGTAGGGGCGGTTCTGGCAATTATAGTAGATGGTAGAGAAAGACCAGTTTATTTTGCATCTAGAACCTTGTCGCCGGCCGAAAAAAACTACTCGCAAATTCATAGGGAGGGTTTGGCAATAATTTTTTCGTTGGAAAAGTTCCATAAATATTTATACGGAAACAAGTTCGTAGTTTACACAGATCACAAGCCTTTGAAACACTTATTTAATCCAAAAAAGTGTTATTCTGCAGTAGCGGCAGCTAGGATACAAAGGTGGCAGGTCATTATTTCAATGTATGACTGTGAAATTAGGTATCGCCCAGGAAAGGAGAATTGTAACGCAGACGGCTTATCCCGGTTACCTTTAGATAATAAGGAAGGGGATTTTGAGGAGGGGGATATTGCTATTAAATATTTCACTAACGAAGATCCAGTTAGAGAACAGGACATTGCTAGGGCATTGAAGAAAGACTCTGTACTAAGTACAGTAGCTGATTATGTCAGAAAAGGTTGGCCGAGAAAAGATAATAATTTGTCTGTAGAGTTAAAATATTTTTTTAAACGAAAGGAATCATTATCAGTAGAAAATGAGTGCTTGTATTATGGGTTTCGTATTATTATTCCACAGAAAATAACCGGTTTAATATTAACGTTGTTACATGACGCACATGCGGGGATAGTAAAAATGAAGACAAGCTAGAACATATGTGTGGTGGAAGGGAATGGATAGAGATATAGAAAGTTTTGTCCGAGAGTGTCTCGTATGCCAAGTTACCCAAAACGACAAACCGAAACGATTAATACCATGGGTGAAAGTGTCAAGGCCATTTGAGAGGATACATCTGGATTTTTTTGATTTTCAAGGGAAAAAGGTTTTACTTTTAGTAGATGTATTTTCAAAATGGTTGGAGTTAAAGGAAATGAAGAGGTCTACGTCAAAAGAAGTTATAGAAATGCTAGAAAGTACATTTTCATATTTTGGCCTACCTACAAGTATTTGCACGGATAATGGTCCACCATTTGGTAGCTTTAAGTTTTTAGAGTTTTGCGATAAACTTGATATTAAGGTTCTTAAAAGTCCATCCTATCATCCACAATCAAATGGCATAGCCGAAAGAGCTGTCCAAACTGTCAAAAAATCACTTAAAAAATTCTGGATTGATACATATTCGAATCATCTTTCATTTTCAGACAAAATTACGCGCTTTTTATTTTATTATCGTCATACGCCAGACGCCATCTCAAAAAAATCGCCCTCCCAAAAGTTATTTAATTTTTTACCAAAATCTAAATGTGATATTTTAAATCCTAAATTGCAGAATATTGTCAGTGATAACGAAAACGTTAATTTTGAAATTATTAATTCAATAACCAAAAAGGAAACATCTCAGTGTTTTAAAAAGGGTGATATTGTCCTCTATAGAAATGTTTATAATAATTTTGTTAAATGGCTTAAGGCCGTTATTATTGAGGTTTTAAGTCCTCAACGTTATGTTATTTCTGTAAATAATAATATGAAACATGTACACCTAAACCAAATAAAAAAATATTATCACCCACGAATGGAAGTAATCATAAAACGTAAAGAATGTGAAGTATTAGAAAAGGAAAATTCACATACATACATACATACATACATACATACATACATACATACATACATACATACATACATACATACATACATACATACATACATACATACATACATACATACATACATACATACATACATACATACATACATACATACATACATACATACATACATACATACATACATACATACATACATACATACATACATACATACATACATACATACATACATACATACATACATACATACATACATACATACATACATACATACATACATACATACATACATACATACATACATACATACATACATACATACATACATACATACATACATACATACATACATACATACATACATACATACATACATACATACATACATACATACATACATACATACATACATACATACATACATACATACATACATACATACATACATACATACATACATACATACATACATACATACATACATACATACATACATACATACATACATACATACATACATACATACATACATACATACATACATACATACATACATACATACATACATACATACATACATACATACATACATACATACATACATACATACATACATACATACATACATACATACATACATACATACATACATACATACATACATACATACATACATACATACATACATACATACATACATACATACATACATACATACATACATACATACATACATACATACATACATACATACATACATACATACATACATACATACATACATACATACATACATACATACATACATACATACATACATACATACATACATACATACATACATACATACATACATACATACATACATACATACATACATACATACATACATACATACATACATACATACATACATACATACATACATACATACATACATACATACATACATACATACATACATACATACATACATACATACATACATACATACATACATACATACATACATACATACATACATACATACATACATACATACATACATACATACATACATACATACATACATACATACATACATACATACATACATACTGTAGTGTATATTAATGGTACCCTTCCCCTATATACATATAAGTATGTCATTATTAAAATAATTTAAGTTAACGGTACTCTCTGTGTGACGTATTTTTAAGCATGTAAGAATTTTATTTGTTCAGTTGTGAAAGAGAAATAAAGATCAAAACAACTTATCAGTGGCGACGAGAATAAAAAAAAAAATCTAACACGTGTTAACAAAAAGTAATAAATTAAGAAATTATAATGGCTTTAATTGGACAAATGGAACCCTTTTTACCTGGGGAAAATTTTAATTTATACCTTCAACGTTTGGAGCAATACTTCGTAGTCAACGATATTCCAAGTTCAAAACAGGTGGCGGTGTTGCTAACTACGATTGGCCCAATTGCGTTTGAAACGCTAGCGTCATTGTGTTCACCAAAAGAACCTAAAGCAGTACCTCTTGAGGAAATAATAACAACTTTAAAGACACACTATGCTCCAAATCTAAATGAGACGGCTGAAAGGTACAAATTTTACACGCGCAATCAAAAAGAGGGTGAGCCTCTTGGTGAATATATGGTGGAGCTGAAGTCTTTGGCTAGTACCTGTAATTTCGGCACATTTTTGTCAGATTGGTATGTGGCGTTATTGACAAAAAGTTAAGAGCAAGATTGCTTAATCAGATATCATTATCATGGGAGGAAGCAAAAAATATTGCGCTTATAGAAGACCAAACCCAAACGAATTTAAATGTTATGGATAACATGTATAACGAAAGGTCAATACATAAAACACGTGTGTATGAAGAAGCTAGGGAGGACGGAAGTGAGGATAGTGGCGGTAGTAACTACCCAATTAGGACATTGTCAAAAAAAGGAAATGGAGAGCAACACGATAAGCATAATATGTTATGCGACAGGTGTGGAAGGAAACATCACCCAGATAAGTGTAGAGTTCGGGACTGGAATTGCTATCGATGTGGACGGAAAGGTCACTTAGCTAATAGGTGCAGAACGAAAAGAGTTAATAATGTATTATCGAATTTAAATGGCGTATGTATTGAAAATAATTCAGTTTTTGTTTATCTTTTAGTCGAAAATGTAAAATTAAAGTTTGAAATTGATACGGGAGCGGCAGTGTCAGTGGCGTCTGAAGAAGTTTATAAAAAATATTTTTACTCCAAAAAACTTATAAATGTGGAAAATACATTAGTGAATGTTAGTGGATACAAAATATCTTTATGCGGTGTGATTAAAGTAAAAGTAAGTGATTTACTGTTGGACTTATTTATAATTAAATCGGAGAAGCCATTTGATTCGTTATTGGGTCGTAGTTGGTTGGATGTTTTAAGAAAAGGATGGCGTGAGAACTTTGTTGACAATATTAATTTAATCAAGCCTGTACAAAATTTTGAGAAACTAAAGAATATGTTTCCATTGGTATTTGCAAAAAGTTCAGCAGAACCCATTAGAAAATTTAAAGCATCCGTAGTTATAAAGAGTGAAACAGATCCTATTTTTCGTTCCTCGTATGTAGTGCCATATAGAATGCGTAAGTTAGTTGAAGAGGAATTGATTCGTTTATGTGACAGTGGAATAATTGAACCCATAAAGTATAGTGATTGGGCAAGTCCAATAGTTGTAGTCCCAAAAAAGGATTCCATAAGGCTTTGTGTAGATTTTAAAGTTACGTTAAACAGGGTCTTAGAAAAGGAACATTATCCTTTACCAACTATTAGTGATTGTTTAAGTTGTTTGGCCGGTTCTAAATTTTTTTGTGTTATAGATTTGGCGGGGGCGTACCAACAGGTAGAAGTGAGTGAAAACTCAAGAAAGTATTTGACCATAAATACACACAAAGGCCTATTTCAGTTTAAGAGACTTCCATTTGGATTAGCATCAAGTCCATCTATTTTTCAAAATATAATGGATCAAATTTTAATTGGTTGCGAGGGAGTTGTTTGTTATTTAGACGATTGTTTAATTTATGGCAATACGCGTGCGGAATGTGAGAAGTGTCTACTGAATGTGTTGAGTAGGTTTCAAAATTACAATGTGAGAGTAAAGGAGGAAAAATGTAAGTTTTTTGTTAGTCAGGTAGAATTTTTAGGATATAGAATAGGAAGTGAGGGCATTCGTCCAAACCCTGAGAAAATAAAAGCGATTATAGAAGCTCCCGTTCCTCAAGACATTAAAAGTTTGCAATCGTACCTAGGTTTATTAAACTATTATGGTAACTTTATCCCTCAGATTTCGACTAAATTAGCTCCTTTGTATGAGCTCATTAAAAAGGAAGAACATTTCTGTTGGACGAAACATAGATTGGAATGTTTTGAGAATAGTAAACGTCTATTAACAGATGATTCTGTATTGTATTTATTTGATCCCGAAAAACCGATTATAGTTTCATGTGATGCCAGCCCATATGGAGTAGGGGCGGTTCTGGCAATTATAGTAGATGGTAGAGAAAGACCAGTTTATTTTGCATCTAGAACCTTGTCGCCGGCCGAAAAAAACTACTCGCAAATTCATAGGGAGGGTTTGGCAATAATTTTTTCGTTGGAAAAGTTCCATAAATATTTATACGGAAACAAGTTCGTAGTTTACACAGATCACAAGCCTTTGAAACACTTATTTAATCCAAAAAAGTGTTATTCTGCAGTAGCGGCAGCTAGGATACAAAGGTGGCAGGTCATTATTTCAATGTATGACTGTGAAATTAGGTATCGCCCAGGAAAGGAGAATTGTAACGCAGACGGCTTATCCCGGTTACCTTTAGATAATAAGGAAGGGGATTTTGAGGAGGGGGATATTGCTATTAAATATTTCACTAACGAAGATCCAGTTAGAGAACAGGACATTGCTAGGGCATTGAAGAAAGACTCTGTACTAAGTACAGTAGCTGATTATGTCAGAAAAGGTTGGCCGAGAAAAGATAATAATTTGTCTGTAGAGTTAAAATATTTTTTTAAACGAAAGGAATCATTATCAGTAGAAAATGAGTGCTTGTATTATGGGTTTCGTATTATTATTCCACAGAAAATAACCGGTTTAATATTAACGTTGTTACATGACGCACATGCGGGGATAGTAAAAATGAAGACAAGCTAGAACATATGTGTGGTGGAAGGGAATGGATAGAAAGTTTTGTCCGAGAGTGTCTCGTATGCCAAGTTACCCAAAACGACAAACCGAAACGATTAATACCATGGGTGAAAGTGTCAAGGCCATTTGAGAGGATACATCTGGATTTTTTTGATTTTCAAGGGAAAAAGGTTTTACTTTTAGTAGATGTATTTTCAAAATGGTTGGAGTTAAAGGAAATGAAGAGGTCTACGTCAAAAGAAGTTATAGAAATGCTAGAAAGTACATTTTCATATTTTGGCCTACCTACAAGTATTTGCACGGATAATGGTCCACCATTTGGTAGCTTTAAGTTTTTAGAGTTTTGCGATAAACTTGATATTAAGGTTCTTAAAAGTCCATCCTATCATCCACAATCAAATGGCATAGCCGAAAGAGCTGTCCAAACTGTCAAAAAATCACTTAAAAAATTCTGGATTGATACATATTCGAATCATCTTTCATTTTCAGACAAAATTACGCGCTTTTTATTTTATTATCGTCATACGCCAGACGCCATCTCAAAAAAATCGCCCTTCCAAAAGTTATTTAATTTTTTACCAAAATCTAAATGTGATATTTTAAATCCTAAATTGCAGAATATTGTCAGTGATAACGAAAACGTTAATTTTGAAATTATTAATTCAATAACCAAAAAGGAAACATCTCAGTGTTTTAAAAAGGGTGATATTGTCCTCTATAGAAATGTTTATAATAATTTTGTTAAATGGCTTAAGGCCGTTATTATTGAGGTTTTAAGTCCTCAACGTTATGTTATTTCTGTAAATAATAATATGAAACATGTACACCTAAACCAAATAAAAAAATATTATCACCCACGAATGGAAGTAATCATAAAACGTAAAGAATGTGAAGTATTAGAAAAGGAAAATTCACCAACATTTAACAATAATCAAATAAATAAAAGAAGTCGGGACAATCTTTCAGACAGTGAGGATGAAGAATACGATATTCGACCTAAAAGGTCAGTTAGAAAACCCGATTGGTATATTCCTGGCTAAATTATTTCTAAAATGATATATATTAATATATATATACTTAACCTATTTATAATCATGTTATAAAAGGCTTTAAGTATAACTTTATATTTATCCGTTTGTATTATATTGTTAAAATTATATTCATTATATTTATCCATAATATATTAATGTATATTAGAATTGTAAATATATGTATATTCTGTTGTTACTTAATCCATTCTTTTTTTTTTATTTAATTGAAAATTTTGTAATCTCACTATTTTTAAGGGGGAAAAGTGTAGTGTATATTAATGGTACCCTTCCCCTATATACATATAAGTATGTCATTATTAAAATAATTTAAGTTAACGGTACTCTCTGTGTGACGTATTTTTAAGCATGTAAGAATTTTATTTGTTCAGTTGTGAAAGAGAAATAAAGATCAAAACAACTTATCACATACATACATACATACATACATACATACATACATACATACATACATACATACATACATACATACATACATACATACATACATACATACATACATACATACATACATACATACATACATACATACATACATACATACATACATACATACATACATACATACATACATACATACATACATACATACATACATACATACATACATACATACATACATACATACATACATACATACATACATACATACATACATACATACATACATACATACATACATACATACATACATACATACATACATACATACATACATACATACATACATACATACATACATACATACATACATACATACATACATACATACATACATACATACATACATACATACATACATACATACATACATACATACATACATACATACATACATACATACATACATACATACATACATACATACATACATACATACATACATACATACATACATACATACATACATACATACATACATACATACATACATACATACATACATACATACATACATACATACATACATACATACATACATACATACATACATACATACATACATACATACATACATACATACATACATACATACATACATACATACATACATACATACATACATACATACATACATACATACATACATACATACATACATACATACATACATACATACATACATACATACATACATACATACATACATACATACATACATACATACATACATACATACATACATACATACATACATACATACATACATACATACATACATACATACATACATACATACATACATACATACATACATACATACATACATACATACATACATACATACATACATACATACATACATACATACATACATACATACATACATACATACATACATACATACATACATACATACATACATACATACATACATACATACATACATACATACATACATACATACATACATACATACATACATACATACATACATACATACATACATACATACATACATACATACATACATACATACATACATACATACATACATACATACATACATACATACATACATACATACATACATACATACATACATACATACATACATACATACATACATACATACATACATACATACATACATACATACATACATACATACATACATACATACATACATACATACATACATACATACATACATACATACATACATACATACATACATACATACATACATACATACATACATACATACATACATACATACATACATACATACATACATACATACATACATACATACATACATACATACATACATACATACATACATACATACATACATACATACATACATACATACATACATACATACATACATACATACATACATACATACATACATACATACATACATACATACATACATACATACATACATACATACATACATACATACATACATACATACATACATACATACATACATACATACATACATACATACATACATACATACATACATACATACATACATACATACATACATACATACATACATACATACATACATACATACATACATACATACATACATACATACATACATACATACATACATACATACATACATACATACATACATACATACATACATACATACATACATACATACATACATACATACATACATACATACATACATACATACATACATACATACATACATACATACATACATACATACATACATACATACATACATACATACATACATACATACATACATACATACATACATACATACATACATACATACATACATACATACATACATACATACATACATACATACATACATACATACATACATACATACATACATACATACATACATACATACATACATACATACATACATACATACATACATACATACATACATACATACATACATACATACATACATACATACATACATACATACATACATACATACATACATACATACATACATACATACATACATACATACATACATACATACATACATACATACATACATACATACATACATACATACATACATACATACATACATACATACATACATACATACATACATACATACATACATACATACATACATACATACATACATACATACATACATACATACATACATACATACATACATACATACATACATACATACATACATACATACATACATACATACATACATACATACATACATACATACATACATACATACATACATACATACATACATACATACATACATACATACATACATACATACATACATACATACATACATACATACATACATACATACATACATACATACATACATACATACATACATACATACATACATACATACATACATACATACATACATACATACATACATACATACATACATACATACATACATACATACATACATACATACATACATACATACATACATACATACATACATACATACATACATACATACATACATACATACATACATACATACATACATACATACATACATACATACATACATACATACATACATACATACATACATACATACATACATACATACATACATACATACATACATACATACATACATACATACATACATACATACATACATACATACATACATACATACATACATACATACATACATACATACATACATACATACATACATACATACATACATACATACATACATACATACATACATACATACATACATACATACATACATACATACATACATACATACATACATACATACATACATACATACATACATACATACATACATACATACATACATACATACATACATACATACATACATACATACATACATACATACATACATACATACATACATACATACATACATACATACATACATACATACATACATACATACATACATACATACATACATACATACATACATACATACATACATACATACATACATACATACATACATACATACATACATACATACATACATACATACATACATACATACATACATACATACATACATACATACATACATACATACATACATACATACATACATACATACATACATACATACATACATACATACATACATACATACATACATACATACATACATACATACATACATACATACATACATACATACATACATACATACATACATACATACATACATACATACATACATACATACATACATACATACATACATACATACATACATACATACATACATACATACATACATACATACATACATACATACATACATACATACATACATACATACATACATACATACATACATACATACATACATACATACATACATACATACATACATACATACATACATACATACATACATACATACATACATACATACATACATACATACATACATACATACATACATACATACATACATACATACATACATACATACATACATACATACATACATACATACATACATACATACATACATACATACATACATACATACATACATACATACATACATACATACATACATACATACATACATACATACATACATACATACATACATACATACATACATACATACATACATACATACATACATACATACATACATACATACATACATACATACATACATACATACATACATACATACATACATACATACATACATACATACATACATACATACATACATACATACATACATACATACATACATACATACATACATACATACATACATACATACATACATACATACATACATACATACATACATACATACATACATACATACATACATACATACATACATACATACATACATACATACATACATACATACATACATACATACCCGCAAGGGTATCCTCTGGAGAGGATAACGGGTGTAACGACCCCGCGGACCCTAGTTTTGGCAGGTATGGAGAGTGTGCTAAAAAAAAGTACATGTGCTCAGAGAAGTCCTGTGTCAGGGCGAGTGGATATCGCCCTAAACTATGTATCCAACCACAAGGGTACCCTCAAGAGAGGCGTATTTAGAAGCTTGACAACTTCGTGGTTTCCCTAGTCTAAACCTGAGAGTGAACCCCTTTTTTTTTTTTTTTTCAACCCCGTGGACCTTTAACTCCGCCGAAAGGCATCAAGACTAAGCCCAGTACGGTCTTGATTATGGCATTTCTGGAATCATGGATATGAACTGATGGAACCCCCGGGCTGACGGTTGTGGTATTCTGGAACTTGAGTATGCAGAAGTGAAATTCTGCAAAAATGGCTTCCAGGCTAATGCTACAACTGCCTCCGTCCCGTTAAAACTTGGCAAGTCTCAGAGTACGTTCGAAGCTCGTCACCATTCGGTTGGTGGTGCAGGATCGGATGTTATATTCCCGACTTACACCGATCTGGCTCTGGCGGAAGGTCTCATAAGGGCCTTTCGCCAACCCTCGCATGGACCTCACTGCTTGCAAAGGGACCCATGGGATCAAAAAGTGACTGCACAACGAGCGGAGATAGCGGCTTTGAGTTGGGACCACAGAACCTAATGATTGAATCTGAAGAAACGACGAGGACGAATGTAAGAGTAGAAGAAACTCCACTTGGAAAGTGTTCAAACACCCGACAACAACTGGATAAGAAGAGAGAGGCTGAGTTTGTAGTTGCAGAATCTCCATTCAAAAGAAGCTCGGTAATAATGAGATCACCGCCTCTGAACGTAGTAAACTTGGAAACAAGTGGCAGGAATACTCAAATTGATAATGTGACCAAGCTTGGAGGAAAGATTACACAGTTAATGGAATTTGTCGCAACACGTACGAATATCCATAAGGACATTCATTTGATGACGCGGGAGGTACATGCATTATACTTGCTAGTGTCCGATAATCTTAAGCACTCATCTAACAGCTCTTTCGATAAACAACTAGTACATAGTGAAACCCAGACGGAAGCATGGCCGAAAACCCAGCTCCAAGAACCACCAACAACATCAGCGATAAAAAGGGGCCCCAAAACGCAAAGTCCCAAGGGGAACATAACCAAGAAGAAGAAAAATATGAGTCGCAAGAACTTGGCAGATGATGAATGTAAAACCACCACAGGAGTTTCCAATAAAGATGATAAAATAAGAGAAGCTACTAAATCTGAATGGAAGGAAGTGCGCCCAAAAGCCAAAAAGAGAAAGAAATCAATTAAACCAGACGCTCTTGTTATCAAGACTTGTGGAGACAGATCGTACGCCGATATCCTCAAGCAGGTAAAGCGTGACCCAAAACTGAACGATTTAGGCAAATGTGTTAAAAGTATCAGAAAGACAGAGAAAGGTGAATTACTCTTGGAACTGAATAGAACGGCCCACCAGAACACAGGCGAATTTAGAACTGCGATCGAAGACGTCCTTGGATCAGTGGCAGTTGTGCGTGCTCTAACCCAAGAAGTACGCTTGGAAATAAAAGATATCGATGAGGTAACAACAAGCGGGGAAGTGTATGAATCGCTCTGTAATATCTCTGAAGAGTTCAAAATATTGCAACCATCTGCAATAAAATCAATGAGAAGAGCTTATGGATCTACCCAAATAGCCACAATTGCTCTAAGTTCAGTTTTAGCCAATACACTTATGGAGATCTCAAAGATACGTATAGGTTGGGTGGTATGTCGTATACGTGAGAAAGTTACCCCAAGGAAATGTTACCGATGCCTAAATTTTGGTCACACAGCAGCTAGGTGTAAAAGTGCAAACGATTACTCAAGTTTGTGCATTCGCTGTGGGGAAGATGGTCATAAGATCAAAACTTGCAACAGAAATCCAATGTGCCTACTCTGCAGGGACAATGGATCTGACACCAATCACGTTACTGGATCGACAGTCTGCCCGCAATACAGAAAGGCACTCCGTCAACTCAAAACTCAATGAGATTGCTGCAGCTTAATCTGAATCATTGTGAAACAGCCCAAGATCTATTGGGACAAACTGTTCGTGATTTGAATGTAGATATATGTATCATTAGTGAGCAATATAGAGATGTTGATTCCCCATGTTGGATCAGTGACAGTACTGGCACATCCTCAATTTGGTCTGTAAGCAGTCACATTTTGCGAAATACAAGATCAGAGAGTTGTTTTGTTCGCACTACGGTCTCTGAAATATACTTATACAGTTGTTATATCCCACCAAGATATGATATTGAAGAATACAAGAGGATCATTCATGCTTTAACAGCGGATGCTACTGGAAGGGGTCCGATCTTAATAGCTGGAGATTTTAACGCTTGGGCTACGGATTGGGGTTGTCCGAGAACCAATGAAAGAGGCAAGATTTTACTTGAATCATTAGTATTGCTTGATGTGGTTTTGATGAATACAGGAAACGAGCAGACGTTCAACAGAAATGGGAGAGGTTCAGTAATAGATATTGCATTTGTTAGCTCTAATATCTATAACAGAATAAGCTGGCATATTTGCGACGTCTATACCCAAAGCGATCATAGCGCAATCATTATGGATATTCGTGATTCTACGCTTCAACCTACAACAGGCTCTGGCCGAGAAACTTGTGGTTGGAAAACTTGCACCTTTGATAGGCACCTGTTCTCTATACTAATGGAAGACTTGGATTTAAATGGAACTCCAGAAAATATGGCGGAACAGTTTATAGCACATATAACTCGATCTTGCAACGCCTCTATGAGGAAAAGAAAACGCGGATTTAATAAAGCCCCTGTGTATTGGTGGAACGAAGAAATAGCCGAACTTCGAAAGGACTGCATTCAAGCCAGAAGACGCTATGTAAGAACTAGAGGTAGGATGGAAAACGAGCTACATCACCAGACACTTAAACAAAAGAAGAAGGCACTTAAGTCGGCAATACGACGAAGTAAAAGACTACGTTTCTTGGATATATGTAATGATCTGGATAACAACCCTTTTGGTCTAGCGTACAAGATTGTTAGGAAGAAACTTAAATGTTTAAGCTCACCCTCCCCTAAGGAAGCTAAGGTTCTCAGTAAGATAGTGGTTCATCTCTTTCCAGAACAGGCTACTACGACGTGGAATACTCGAAACCTGCAAGAGACTTTCTACTTTCCAGAGGTTACATTGTCGGAAATCCAAATGGCTGTATCAAAATTTGAAGACAAAAAAGCTCCCGGACTTGACGGCATCCCAAACATCGTCTTGAAGGAGATTGTAGAGTGCAGAGCTGACCAAATATTACAATTGATGAACTCCTGCCTAAAATATGGATCATTCCCATCTATGTGGAAAAGGCAAAAACTTGTGCTCCTACCTAAAGATAAAAAACCCTTAGAGGATCCATCATCGTTCAGACCACTGTGCATGATAGATACTATCGGAAAGCTGTTGGAAAGAATCATCTGCGATAGGATCGAAGAGAGCATCGAAACAACAGACGGTCTATCCAAAATGCAATATGGCTTCAGAAAACATAGGTCAACAGTAGATGCAATTGCAATGGTTGTAAATATTGCAAAGGAAGCAATAGAAGGCAGCAGCTGGAGGAAGGGATCTAAGGAATATTGTGTGCTCGTAACTCTTGATGTAAAAAATGCATTTAACACAGCAAACTGGGAGAATATTGTGAATGCCCTCGTACTGTTAAATATTCCAGTTTACCTTGTGGCAATAATAAGGGACTACTTCCGATCGAGAGTACTTATGTACGAAACCGATGAGGGAATGAAGAGTCATAACGTAACAGGGGGAGTACCACAAGGGTCGGTGCTTGGACCATTGCTGTGGAATGTGATGTATGATGGGGTCTTAAGGCTAGATCTCCCAAGAAGAGCAAATATCATTGGCTTTGCTGATGATATAGCACTGGTGATGGTGGCAAAGACAATTGATGAAGCTAAGACTATTTCAGAATGTGGTATACGGGTGGTGAGGTCGTGGCTCAGTTCAATGGGCCTATCGCTTGCTGAGCATAAGACTGAAGCCGTACTAATATCCAGCCGCAGAACAGTGGAATATATGAATTTACAAATCGGAAGTTGTGAAATAAGAACAAAAGATTGTCTTAAGTACCTGGGGGTTATGATAGATAACCGTTTATCCTTCAAACACCACCTCGATTACGTGAGAGATAAAGCTGCAGGTATATGTACAGCGTTGTGCCGGTTAATGCCGAACACAAGGGGTCCAAAATACCTTAGAAGAAAAGTGCTAGCAGGAGTTGTCAAGAGTGTCATCCTTTATGCGGCTCCAATATGGGCAGAATCCACCAGGCTCAAGACCTATGGCAGCAAAATCAGTTCTGTTTACAGACTTGCAGCACTTCGGGTATGTTCTGCATATAGAACTGTATCAGACGAAGCAGCTTTAGTAATTGCTGCTATGATACCAATTGAGATATTGGCAAGAGAGGCAAAACACAAATTTGATGCACGGTCCACATTGGGAAATGATAGAGAAGATAGCGATGTTAGGAGAAACAGCATTTCGGAGTGGCAAACAAGGTGGTCAACATCTACAAAGGGTAGGTGGACATATACTCTGATACCAAATATAGAAGTCTGGTGTGGCAGGCAGCATGGTTTCCTGAACTTCTACCTGACCCAGCTACTTAGTGGACACGGGTGTTTCCGTTCATATTTGTTTCGTTTTGGACTTGATAGTTCTCAGTATTGTCCGTGTTGTGTTGGGGAAGTAGAGGATCCCAACCATGTGTTTTTTGTGTGTCCACGTTTTAATTATGAGCGAACGAACTTAGAACGGCAAGTGGGGATGAATATCTCCGCAAATAACATAGTGCAGATTATGCTGATGTCACTTGAAAATTGGGAGATCGCATCTCTATATGTTAAGACAGTTATCTTGGAATTGCGTAGGCAAGAAGAACTCCGAAGGAGTATTGTGACTTAGTTGGGGTTTATACCTTTTCCCCCCTGCGAAGAAATACTCATGCGGTGGTTCCGTAGGGATTGGGGGTTAGTGAAAACGAGGTTGTTTTAGCGGGTTGAAGTCTCGCACTTCTGGCATTATCGGACGACCAGAGTCTTTCGATGATTTTTTCCTCGTATAAAAAAAAAAAAAAAAAAAAAAAAAAAAAAAAAAAAACATACATACATACATACATACATACATACATACATACATACATACTGTTTATGCGTAAAATGTGTTTGTTTTTTAACTGCCCAAATTTAAAGATCCTGTGCTGTACAAAAACTTCCAGTCGACGGGAAGTTTTTGAACTCTCACTTGCTCTCTTTTACTAAAGTATATTTTATCCGTGTGCCTTAAACATAAAAAAGAAATTGTAACTAAATTTACTTACCAAACAACCCCAGAGAAAAAAGGTTCGTATAACCAGAATAAAATATTGTTCAAAGTACACAATTAATCCCCCGTATTTTTATTTATAAAAATTTGTTAAATTTGTTTACGCTGCATCCCAACATTTTTGGTCCAATCGAACCGGATTGGCAAATCGTAAATAAAGTTAACAAATAATATCATTACAGAGTATATACTCCAAATCAACCCCCGTGGAATTCACAAAGGTAAACCCCCAAGTGGATCTACAAATTTGTTCTTGCTGAAGAACAATTCAACCCCCAAGCAAAAAAAACGTCATCGTTTTGTCATCAAAACAACATCTTTAATTTTTAAATAAAAGTAAGTGTCGATAAACCTTTTATTATTATCTAAAGTGCAAAGAATATACCAACAAAAGTGCAAAAACAAATATAGTGGATACAGTTATTATTGTGTGTACCAAAAAATTTCCTCCAGTAAAGTGAAACGAAATCCACACAAATCAATATTTATAGTTATTGAGTGAAAATCATAAGTAAAATAACAAAATAACAAAAACATAAAAACATTGTTAATCTCAGTCGTGTTAAAGTCATATTCACACATACAAAAGTTTTTTTTTTGTGATCGCACGCAACTTGAAGTTGTTAATGTTTTTTTTCTTCTTTTCGTTTAATCTCTCATACACAAACCCCGTTCAAACCGCACACAACTTGAAGTTGTAAGTGAAGAGTTTAGAGTTTAGAAATTAAGAGAGTGATTAACAGAAAAGTTACAACTGAGATCAAACCACACACAACATAACGTTTATGAACAAGTGTAACAAAAGAAAATAAAAGAAATAAATAAACAAAAATTGTTCGAACACAGCAACATACACATAAAAACAAATTGTAAACACAACAAGAGAACGTTGTTTTTTATTTATCTTTTATCTTTTGTATCCAGTTTATATTTGGTATCTGTGATGAAGATACAATATCTATATCTGTAAATATTAAACTTACCCAGTGAACATAACCCCATAAACATTTTTAAATTGAATAAGTTGAAATAAATTAAATTCAAATAAATTTAATTAAAAACAAATTAAAATAAATTAAATTAATATAAATAACTTTAAAAACAAACAAAAAACTTTTTTTTTCAAAGTAAACAATTAAATCCGAATTAAAATAATTAAAAGAATTGAATAAATTTTTATTTAAAATAAAATTAATTTTTTTTAAATTGTAAGTTCATTAAAATTCAAAAAGAAACTTTTCACACATAAACAATAATAACTGTAACCTTAGCATCTGTTATTCCTGCGTTCATCGTCAATATATGCACTTTTTACACAAATTGTATTTTGGTTATTTCTCCGATATTAAATATTAACATCTATACTTGCACTTTATTTATTTATTTATTCTTATTAAATTATTATCATTGGTTTAAACTTTTTTACCGCGTTTATACTATTATTGGCAATTCGGCTGTAAAACAATAATTGATATTTTTGAGAATTTTTGTCGTTTGATATCTCGGATACCTATGATACAATAGTATTAGTACTATACTTCGTTATTGCTGCAATTGGTTCGGTAGAGGAAAAATATTATCGTCTCGATTCTTTCTGTTGCTTGAAAACTTAATAACATTCTCGATCTGTTCTCTTAATCAATATAAATCGTATATCAAGCACATTTTTAGATTGCTCAATTCATTTTTTAAACCCCACTCGCTTCTGAAATTTCGTAATGTCGGTTCTAGACTCTTTTATTCGCGCTTCGGATCGCGTGGTTGAATTTCAGGCCTACTTTGATACACTTCCCACTGATGGTCACTCCCTCCATACGTTAGAGGTCCAAAAAGATGAAATTGTTCGTCTATGGTCAGATTTTAGGTCATGTTATGATGAGATTCTGAATAAATTCAATGAGTTAGAGGAAGAAGTCGAAATCGAAACTTTAAAATCGAGATTTTATTCTACTTTTGAGGCTCACGTCAAGGTTTTGTCAAAGTCTAATGAACTTTTAGATGCCCTTTGTCAAAAGGCTAGCGCTAATACGGCTCCAGACCCTGTTACCGTCCCTATAATTGATAATTCACCCCATATTACATTGCCTCCTTGTGATACCGAAGTATTTCATGGTGATTACCAGTCATGGCCAACATTTCGTGACATGTTCACGGCCTTATATCGGAACAGCAAACGTTTGTCACCTGTTGAAAAGATGTGTCACTTAATAAAGAAAACACAAGGTGAGGCTCGTGAGTTACTCAAAACATGCCCTATAACAAACGAAGGATTTGAAATGGCTTGGCAAAATCTAGTCTCTAGATATGAAAATAAGCGAGTTCTTATAAACGCTTAATTAAAAACGCTCTTTAACATCTCCCCCGTCTCAAAAGAAACGAGTAGTAATATTAGACGTATTCAACGCACAATCAACGATTGTGTTACAAACCTGTCCCTTCTCAAAATAGATACAGAAAACTGGGATATAATCTTTGTCTACATTTGTTCTACATGCTTACCGGAAGTTACTCTCAGTCTATGGGAACAATCGTTACCAAATAGCACAGAGTTGCCAACATGGAAACAAATGGATAGTTTCTTGACATCAAGGTTTCAAACATTAGAATCAGTTGCTGATATTCGTACCACTTTTATAAACCCCAATAGTTCCAATCACAACAAATTCCCTAATCCGAAAAAGCAAAATTTCTCAGATAAAAAGAAGTTGAATAGCTACAACACCAGTGTATCTGTTAATAAATCTGGAAAATGTTCCATCTGTCCTGAGGTACACCCCCTAAGACTTTGCCCTTCCTTTCTTGCAATGGCTGTTGAAGAACGTTTTGCGATCGTCAAGAGACAAAAGCGTTGTACCAATTGCCTTGGAACTTCTCATGAGTTCAAGAAATGTAGAAGTCAATATGTTTGCCATTTATGCAAACAAAAGCATCATTCGTTGCTTCATCGCACAGAGAGTTCTAACCCCCAAACAGCCACTCGAACAGTGGTTTTACCCCCGAATTCAAACCCTAGTGACTCTCGTGTGATTAACCCCCCTCAAACATCAAATTGTAACAATAATCCATCAACTTCTGCTGAAGCTGCAGCACAAATGCGACAAACGTATTCAACTCAAATACAGTCCACTTCTAATTCAACAGTTTTACTCGGAACAGCTCTTGTCGATATTTATTCAGACAATCTTAAATACACAGTTCGAGCTTTAATCGACTCTGCATCTGAGGCTACTTTTATTTCAAAAAGGCTTCAAAGTAAACTCTTATTGAAAACTCGATCTTCACAAACTGAAGTTCATGGCCTGAATGGAGCCTTAACTGCAACATCAACACAGTTATGCTACATTCGTATCGGCTCACCCATTGATCACATGTTTGAAACATCTACAGATGCTTTCGTCGTTAAAAAACTCACTGGCGAACTCCCGTATTACCCCTTATCAGCTCTAAAAGATCACGAATTCTCGGATTTGAGAAGGGCTGACGCTCATATTCATAAGTGTTCGGAAATTGAATTACTCCTTGGTGGAGACATTTACCCTAAAATCTTACGAAACGGTTTGCGATGGGACAGTACTCAATCGTTAGTAGCACAACAAACAGTTTTCGGATGGATCATCACTGGTAAAATTGCGACGCAAAATAATATTCGTTCGGTCTCTTCTTTCTATAATGAAATTGCGCTAAACAATCAGCTGCAGAAATTCTGGGAGCTCGAAGAAGTTCCAAAGAAGCCTCGTCTTTCTGAAGAAGATCTCCATTGCGAAAATGTGTACCAGTCTACGACGTATCGTGATGACAGTGGACGCTTTGTGGTTTCATTGCCATTTCGACGCGAATATCCCGAAGATATTAACATTGGCTCTTCTCGTCATATTGCACTCTCTCAATTTCTAAGAAATGAATCTAGACTGATGAAAAATCCCCAACTTAAATCCGAGTATGATCGAGTCATTTCCGAATACTCATCACTCAAACAAATGATAAATGTCAGTCCATCGATTTCCAATTCAACATATTATTTACCCCACCATGCAGTTCTGAAACCCGAAAGCACTACCACAAAGTTACGTGTAGTCTTTAATGCTTCGAGTCCTTCATCGAATGGGAATAGTCTCAATGATTTACTCTACCCTGGTCCTATTCTACAAGCGGATTTAACAATTTTGATACTGCGTTGGAGACTTTTCAGATATGTTTTCAATTCTGATATTGAAAAAATGTATCGGCAGATACTTGTGAATCCTTCTCACACCCCATTCCAAAGAATCATTTTCCGTAATTCCACCCATGAAGATCCTCAAGATTTCGAGCTAAACACCGTAACTTTTGGTGTAAACTGTGCCCCTTACCTGGCTATACGTACTCTGCTTGAATTAGCTAAAACATGCGAAAAATCAAACCCCGCAGTTTCCGATATTTTACGGAACTATATGTATGTTGATGACGTATTAGCTGGCGCTCATACTCTATCTCAGATCACCCCGATCGAAACTCAGTTACGAAAAGATCTGTTTTGTCAGAAATCGCTAAACTGTTTGACCCCGCCGGTTGGCTTTCCCCCAAAATAATCGTCGCTAAGATAATCATGCAACAGATCTGGAAGGATGAGACAAACTGGGATGAAGACCTGAAAACATCAACTCTTCAACAATGGCATGAATTCTTAGATGACTATTCAAATATAGAAAATATCCGAATCCCCCGCTTCGTCGAATTTGACCCGTCGTATTCAATCGAACTACATGGCTTTTGTGACGCTTCGGAAAAAGCTTATGCCGCAACATTGTATCTACGAGCAGAAAACCAGGGTTGCGTATCTTCACATCTGCTAGTCGCCAAAACTAAAGTGGCCCCAGTCAACTTTAGTTTTTTCATTACCCCGTAAAGAACTTTGTGGAGCAGAACTACTAGCTACAATGATTGATTCTATTCAGTCTCAACTCAATCTTAAAAATCTTCAACTATATATGTGGACCGATTCAACAATAGTCTTGGCATGGCTACAAAAACCCCCTAATCGATGGAAAACTTTCGTTGAAAACAGAGTTTCTTCCATCGTCGAAAAAGTTGGCAGTCAATCGTGGTCTCATGTTGACTCTAAAAATAACCCCGCCGATTTGGCAACCCGTGGTCTCACAATACCCCAACTCATGTCGAATGATTTATGGTGGCATGGACCTTCGTGGCTCAGATGTCCCCAGAGTGAATGGCCAACGAGTTCAAGTTTTAACACTGAAGAAGAGGCAAAACCTGTTCATGTTCACGTAAATCTGATCCAAAGTACAGATATTTTGAGCGATTTTTCAGATTTTCCAAGGGCTATGCGTGTTATATGTCAGATATTTCGGTTTTATTACAGGTGTAACCGAAGTCAGCGCCATAATTTAGTAACTACCGACGAATTAACACGAGCCGAACTACATCACGCAAAATCTCGAATGATAATAGCAAGCCAAAAGTTATACTTCGAAAATGATTATAACTTATTATCTCAAGGCCAAGAAATCCCCCGGAAAAGTAACATTTTAACGTTCAACCCTTTCATAGACACCGCTGGTATAATGAGAATAAATGGTCGATTGGCTAATTCCCCCCTATTAAGCTATGATGAACGGTATCCAATATTACTGCCATATCATGGACGCTACACAAGATTATTTTTAATATATTTGCACAAATATTCCATTCATGGCCAGAACGCTCTCTTATATAGACTAATGCGCCTTTATTATTACGTTCCTAAGCTCAAGGTACTAAAGAAAACAATAATATCTCAATGTCGTACATGCGTAATACAAAAACGTCAGAAAAGTCAGCAGATAATGGCGGCCTTACCCCCAGAGAGGACAACACTTTCTCGTCCTTTTGATAACACAGGTGTCGACTTCGCTGGCCCCTTCGATATTAAGACTTATGCAGGCCGTGGTTGTAAAGTAACAAAAGGTTACGTACTGGTATTCGTATGTTTTGCGACAAAGGCTATACATCTCGAAGCCACCAGCGAAATTTCTACTCAAGCGTTCTTAGCTGCGTTTGCACGATTCTTTTCTCGTCGTGGATCACCGAGTGCTCTATATTCAGACAATGGTACTGCATTTGTTGGCGCTTCCCATATAATGGACGTTGACAAAACCAATTTTATCTCTCTTGTACGACGAAAACTACTTGATAAACACACGTTTGCTTCGCTTGAATGGCATTTTATTCCTCCAGGTGCGCCACATATGGGAGGGCTCTGGGAAGCAGGAGTCAAGAGCTTCAAGATGCACTTAAAACGAATCTCTCATAGTCAGAGTTTTACATATGAAGAGTTCTCGACTTTATTGGCTAGAATTGAATCATGTCTAAATTCCAGACCGCTTAGCCCTAGTAGTGAAGACCCCGCATATCTATGTGCTTTAACCCCCGGACATTTCCTTATCGGTAGTCCATTATTGTCACCCCCCGAACCTAATTTAACTGATCACTCATTGAGTTATGTTAATCGATGGCAGAAGCTAAAGGTTCTACATCATCATTTTGCTCAAAGGTGGAAAGAGGAATACCTCAAAGAACTCCACAAACGGTTTAAGTGGAAATACCCCCAGCGTGATTACGCTATCGGAGATCTAGTCATTATAAGAAGAGATAATTTACCCCCAAATCAATGGCGGCTTGGCCGCATTGAAAAAGTTGTTCGCGGTAAAGATAACCGAGTTAGAGTCGCCGAAGTACGAACTGCCAACGGCATCGTTACTAGGCCTATCGTAAAATTAGTTTTACTTCCCAATCCCGAACAACACTAATAACTTATTTTTCTATTTATTCACAGCCACTACGATGTCCAGTCAACGCCGTCGAAGTCTATCACCATTGGAGGAAAAACACAAAACTCACAATCAACGCCATCGTCACGAATCCTATGATTGCCGTCTATGTCGCAAAGATCACCCCCTCAGAAGGTGTATCAAATTTAAATCCATGAATGTCTCTGAGAAGCTCAAGGTCGTCAAACGTTATCGCTATTGTGAGAATTGCTTAGGCCACTCACATCAGATAAACCGCTGTCGCAACACCGATCGTTGCCGCCAATGTAAGGGCAAGCATCATACTTTACTCCACCGCCATAAACGTTTGAACGATAATAAATCTGACGCCGATGCCTCTACAACTCAATCGTCCTCCGTAATCCGTAGTATTACTTTTCTTCCGACGGTAGTATTAAAAATGGAACTGGGAGACAAGTATCATAATGTCCGAGGTATAATTAACCCATGTGTGGAAGTCAGTTCTATAGCAGCATTTCTCGTGGAACGATATAAGTTACCCGAAGAAAAAATCGGATCTGATCGGTGGTGCAAAATTAAGATACGCCCACGTTTCGATGATGATGTAAGTTTCAATGTGACGGCTATGGCGACTAGTGATCTTCCCCGAAAACAACCCAAAGAGAAGATTGATGATAGAGTTGCTTCTCTGTACTCCAATCTAAGACTGGCCGACCCTAAATTTTATGAAGATTTGGACATAAACTTTGTTCTGGGCGCTGATATTTATCCCCGTCTTGTCCGACCCAGCATACAGCCAGAATCAGTCGGATCTCCAATGGCTCAAGACACCACCCTAGGCTGGGTTATAATTGGAAAATTTGGCGTCTAGATGCAAATCTCTATTGTTGCTGTATAAACATTTGTTTTGTTTTATTTTATGATTTCTATTAATTTTTTTCCGAATTTTTTGTATCGGGAATTGTTATTCTATT
>NW_027052617.1:40000-117630 GCF_958450345.1 Calliphora vicina
TACATACATACATACATACATACATACATACATACATACATACATACATACATACATACATACATACATACATACATACATACATACATACATACATACATACATACATACATACATACATACATACATACATACATACATACATACATACATACATACATACATACATACATACATACATACATACATACATACATACATACATACATACATACATACATACATACATACATACATACATACATACATACATACATACATACATACATACATACATACATACATACATACATACATACATACATACATACATACATACATACATACATACATACATACATACATACATACATACATACATACATACATACATACATACATACATACATACATACATACATACATACATACATACATACATACATACATACATACATACATACATACATACATACATACATACATACATACATACATACATACATACATACATACATACATACATACATACATACATACATACATACATACATACATACATACATACATACATACATACATACATACATACATACATACATACATACATACATACATACATACATACATACATACATACATACATACATACATACATACATACATACATACATACATACATACATACATACATACATACATACATACATACATACATACATACATACATACATACATACATACATACATACATACATACATACATACATACATACATACATACATACATACATACATACATACATACATACATACATACATACATACATACATACATACATACATACATACATACATACATACATACATACATACATACATACATACATACATACATACATACATACATACATACATACATACATACATACATACATACATACATACATACATACATACATACATACATACATACATACATACATACATACATACATACATACATACATACATACATACATACATACATACATACATACATACATACATACATACATACATACATACATACATACATACATACATACATACATACATACATACATACATACATACATACATACATACATACATACATACATACATACATACATACATACATACATACATACATACATACATACATACATACATACATACATACATACATACATACATACATACATACATACATACATACATACATACATACATACATACATACATACATACATACATACATACATACATACATACATACATACATACATACATACATACATACATACATACATACATACATACATACATACATACATACATACATACATACATACATACATACATACATACATACATACATACATACATACATACATACATACATACATACATACATACATACATACATACATACATACATACATACATACATACATACATACATACATACATACATACATACATACATACATACATACATACATACATACATACATACATACATACATACATACATACATACATACATACATACATACATACATACATACATACATACATACATACATACATACATACATACATACATACATACATACATACATACATACATACATACATACATACATACATACATACATACATACATACATACATACATACATACATACATACATACATACATACATACATACATACATACATACATACATACATACATACATACATACATACATACATACATACATACATACATACATACATACATACATACATACATACATACATACATACATACATACATACATACATACATACATACATACATACATACATACATACATACATACATACATACATACATACATACATACATACATACATACATACATACATACATACATACATACATACATACATACATACATACATACATACATACATACATACATACATACATACATACATACATACATACATACATACATACATACATACATACATACATACATACATACATACATACATACATACATACATACATACATACATACATACATACATACATACATACATACATACATACATACATACATACATACATACATACATACATACATACATACATACATACATACATACATACATACATACATACATACATACATACATACATACATACATACATACATACATACATACATACATACATACATACATACATACATACATACATACATACATACATACATACATACATACATACATACATACATACATACATACATACATACATACATACATACATACATACATACATACATACATACATACATACATACATACATACATACATACATACATACATACATACATACATACATACATACATACATACATACATACATACATACATACATACATACATACATACATACATACATACATACATACATACATACATACATACATACATACATACATACATACATACATACATACATACATACATACATACATACATACATACATACATACATACATACATACATACATACATACATACATACATACATACATACATACATACATACATACATACATACATACATACATACATACATACATACATACATACATACATACATACATACATACATACATACATACATACATACATACATACATACATACATACATACATACATACATACATACATACATACATACATACATACATACATACATACATACATACATACATACATACATACATACATACATACATACATACATACATACATACATACATACATACATACATACATACATACATACATACATACATACATACATACATACATACATACATACATACATACATACATACATACATACATACATACATACATACATACATACATACATACATACATACATACATACATACATACATACATACATACATACATACATACATACATACATACATACATACATACATACATACATACATACATACATACATACATACATACATACATACATACATACATACATACATACATACATACATACATACATACATACATACATACATACATACATACATACATACATACATACATACATACATACATACATACATACATACATACATACATACATACATACATACATACATACATACATACATACATACATACATACATACATACATACATACATACATACATACATACATACATACATACATACATACATACATACATACATACATACATACATACATACATACATACATACATACATACATACATACATACATACATACATACATACATACATACATACATACATACATACATACATACATACATACATACATACATACATACATACATACATACATACATACATACATACATACATACATACATACATACATACATACATACATACATACTTACATACATACATACATACATACATACATACATACATACATACATACATACATACATACATACATACATACATACATACATACATACATACATACATACATACATACATACATACATACATACATACATACATACATACATACATACATACATACATACATACATACATACATACATACATACATACATACATACATACATACATACATACATACATACATACATACATACATACATACATACATACATACATACATACATACATACATACATACATACATACATACATACATACATACATACATACATACATACATACATACATACATACATACATACATACATACATACATACATACATACATACATACATACATACATACATACATACATACATACATACATACATACATACATACATACATACATACATACATACATACATACATACATACATACATACATACATACATACATACATACATACATACATACATACATACATACATACATACATACATACATACATACATACATACATACATACATACATACATACATACATACATACATACATACATACATACATACATACATACATACATACATACATACATACATACATACATACATACATACATACATACATACATACATACATACATACATACATACATACATACATACATACATACATACATACATACATACATACATACATACATACATACATACATACATACATACATACATACATACATACATACATACATACATACATACATACATACATACATACATACATACATACATACATACATACATACATACATACATACATACATACATACATACATACATACATACATACATACATACATACATACATACATACATACATACATACATACATACATACATACATACATACATACATACATACATACATACATACATACATACATACATACATACATACATACATACATACATACATACATACATACATACATACATACATACATACATACATACATACATACATACATACATACATACATACATACATACATACATACATACATACATACATACATACATACATACATACATACATACATACATACATACATACATACATACATACATACATACATACATACATACATACATACATACATACATACATACATACATACATACATACATACATACATACATACATACATACATACATACATACATACATACATACATACATACATACATACATACATACATACATACATACATACATACATACATACATACATACATACATACATACATACATACATACATACATACATACATACATACATACATACATACATACATACATACATACATACATACATACATACATACATACATACATACATACATACATACATACATACATACATACATACATACATACATACATACATACATACATACATACATACATACATACATACATACATACATACATACATACATACATACATACATACATACATACATACATACATACATACATACATACATACATACATACATACATACATACATACATACATACATACATACATACATACATACATACATACATACATACATACATACATACATACATACATACATACATACATACATACATACATACATACATACATACATACATACATACATACATACATACATACATACATACATACATACATACATACATACATACATACATACATACATACATACATACATACATACATACATACATACATACATACATACATACATACATACATACATACATACATACATACATACATACATACATACATACATACATACATACATACATACATACATACATACATACATACATACATACATACATACATACATACATACATACATACATACATACATACATACATACATACATACATACATACATACATACATACATACATACATACATACATACATACATACATACATACATACATACATACATACATACATACATACATACATACATACATACATACATACATACATACATACATACATACATACATACATACATACATACATACATACATACATACATACATACATACATACATACATACATACATACATACATACATACATACATACATACATACATACATACATACATACATACATACATACATACATACATACATACATACATACATACATACATACATACATACATACATACATACATACATACATACATACATACATACATACATACATACATACATACATACATACATACATACATACATACATACATACATACATACATACATACATACATACATACATACATACATACATACATACATACATACATACATACATACATACATACATACATACATACATACATACATACATACATACATACATACATACATACATACATACATACATACATACATACATACATACATACATACATACATACATACATACATACATACATACATACATACATACATACATACATACATACATACATACATACATACATACATACATACATACATACATACATACATACATACATACATACATACATACATACATACATACATACATACATACATACATACATACATACATACATACATACATACATACATACATACATACATACATACATACATACATACATACATACATACATACATACATACATACATACATACATACATACATACATACATACATACATACATACATACATACATACATACATACATACATACATACATACATACATACATACATACATACATACATACATACATACAACATACATACATACATACATACATACATACATACATACATACATACATACATACATACATACATACATACATACATACATACATACATACATACATACATACATACATACATACATACATACATACATACATACATACATACATACATACATACATACATACATACATACATACATACATACATACATACATACATACATACATACATACATACATACATACATACATACATACATACATACATACATACATACATACATACATACATACATACATACATACATACATACATACATACATACATACATACATACATACATACATACATACATACATACATACATACATACATACATACATACATACATACATACATACATACATACATACATACATACATACATACATACATACATACATACATACATACATACATACATACATACATACATACATACATACATACATACATACATACATACATACATACATACATACATACATACATACATACATACATACATACATACATACATACATACATACATACATACATACATACATACATACATACATACATACATACATACATACATACATACATACATACATACATACATACATACATACATACATACATACATACATACATACATACATACATACATACATACATACATACATACATACATACATACATACATACATACATACATACATACATACATACATACATACATACATACATACATACATACATACATACATACATACATACATACATACATACATACATACATACATACATACATACATACATACATACATACATACATACATACATACATACATACATACATACATACATACATACATACATACATACATACATACATACATACATACATACATACATACATACATACATACATACATACATACATACATACATACATACATACATACATACATACATACATACATACATACATACATACATACATACATACATACATACATACATACATACATACATACATACATACATACATACATACATACATACATACATACATACATACATACATACATACATACATACATACATACATACATACATACATACATACATACATACATACATACATACATACATACATACATACATACATACATACATACATACATACATACATACATACATACATACATACATACATACATACATACATACATACATACATACATACATACATACATACATACATACATACATACATACATACATACATACATACATACATACATACATACATACATACATACATACATACATACATACATACATACATACATACATACTACATACATACATACATACATACATACATACATACATACATACATACATACATACATACATACATACATACATACATACATACATACATACATACATACATACATACATACATACATACATACATACATACATACATACATACATACATACATACATACATACATACATACATACATACATACATACATACATACATACATACATACATACATACATACATACATACATACATACATACATACATACATACATACATACAACATACATACATACATACATACATACATACATACATACATACATACATACATACATACATACATACATACATACATACATACATACATACATACATACATACATACATACATACATACATACATACATACATACATACATACATACATACATACATACATACATACATACATACATACATACATACATACATACATACATACATACAACATACATACATACATACATACATACATACATACATACATACATACATACATACATACATACATACATACATACATACATACATACATACATACATACATACATACATACATACATACATACATACATACATACATACATACATACATACATACATACATACTACATACATACATACTACATACATACATACATACATACATACATACATACATACATACATACATACATACATACATACATACATACATACATACATACATACATACATACATACATACATACATACATACATACATACAGTACATACATACATACATACATACATACATACATACATACATACATACATACATACATACATACATACATACATACATACATACATACATACATACATACATACATACATACATACATACATACATACATACATACATACATTACATACATACATACATACATACATACATACATACATACATACATACATACATACATACATACATACATACATACATACATACATACATACATACATACATACATACATACATACATACATACATACATACATACATACATACATACATACATACATACATACATACATACATACATACATACATACATACATACATACATACATACATACATACATACATACATACATACATACATACATACATACATACATACATACATACATACATACATACATACATACATACATACATACATACATACATACATACATACATACATACATACATACATACATACATACATACATACATACATACATACATACATACATACATACATACATACATACATACATACATACATACATACATACATACATACATACATACATACATACATACATACATACATACATACATACATACATACATACATACATACATACATACATACATACATACATACATACATACATACATACATACATACATACATACATACATACATACATACATACATACATACATACATACATACATACATACATACATACATACATACATACATACATACATACATACATACATACATACATACATACATACATACATACATACATACATACATACATACATACATACATACATACATACATACATACATACATACATACATACATACATACATACATACATACATACATACATACATACATACATACATACATACATACATACATACATACATACATACATACATACATACATACATACATACATACATACATACATACATACATACATACATACATACATACATACATACATACATACATACATACATACATACATACATACATACATACATACATACATACATACATACATACATACATACATACATACATACATACATACATACATACATACATACATACATACATACATACATACATACATACATACATACATACATACATACATACATACATACATACATACATACATACATACATACATACATACATACATACATACATACATACATACATACATACATACATACATACATACATACATACATACATACATACATACATACATACATACATACATACATACATACATACATACATACATACATACATACATACATACATACATACATACATACATACATACATACATACATACATACATACATACATACATACATACATACATACATACATACATACATACATACATACTTACATACATACATACATACATACATACATACATACATACATACATACATACATACATACATACATACATACATACATACATACATACATACATACATACATACATACATACATACATACATACATACATACATTACATACATACATACATACATACATACATACATACATACATACATACATACATACATACATACATACATACATACATACATACATACATACATACATACATACATACATACATACATACATACATACATACATACATACATACATACATACATACATACATACATACATACATACATACATACATACATACATACATACATACATACATACATTACATACATACATACATACATACATACATACATACATACATACATACATACATACATACATACATACATACATACATACATACATACATACATACATACATACATACATACATACATACATACATACATACATACATACATACATACATACATACATACATACATACATACATACATACATACATACATACATACATACATACATACTTACATACATACATACATACATACATACATACATACATACATACATACATACATACATACATACATACATACATACATACATACATACATACATACATACATACATACATACATACATACATACATACATACATACATACATACATACATACATACATACATACATACATACATACATACATACATACATACATACATACATACATACATACATACATACATACATACATACATACATACATACATACATACATACATACATACATACATACATACATACATACATACATACATACATACATACATACATACATACATACATACATACATACATACATACATACATACATACATACATACATACATACATACATACATACATACATACATACATACATACATACATACATACATACATACATACATACATACATACATACATACATACATACATACATACATACATACATACATACATACATACATACATACATACATACATACATACATACATACATACATACATACATACATACATACATACATACATACATACATACATACATACATACATACATACATACATACATACATACATACATACATACATACATACATACATACATACATACATACATACATACATACATACATACATACATACATACATACATACATACATACATACATACATACATACTACATACATACATACATACATACATACATACATACATACATACATACATACATACATACATACATACATACATACATACATACATACATACATACATACATACATACATACATACATACATACATACATACATACATACATACATACATACATACATACATACATACATACATACATACATACATACATACATACATACATACATACATACATACATACATACATACATACATACATACATACATACATACATACATACATACATACATACATACATACATACATACATACATACATACATACATACATACATACATACATACATACATACATTACATACATACATACATACATACATACATACATACATACATACTACATACATACATACATACATACATACATACATACATACATACATACATACATACATACATACATACATACATACATACATACATACATACATACATACATACATACATACATACATACATACATTACATACATACATACATACATACATACATACATACATACATACATACATACATACATACATACATACATACATACATACATACATACATACATACATACATACATACATACATACATACATACATACATACATACATACATACATACATACATACATACATACATACATACATACATACATACATACATACATACATACATACATACATACATACATACATACATACATACATACATACATACATACATACATACATACATACATACATACATACATACATACATACATACATACATACATACATACATACATACATACATACATACATACATACATACATACATACATACATACATACATACATACATACATACATACATACATACATACATACATACATACATACATACATACATACATACATACATACATACATACATACTAACATACATACATACATACATACATACATACATACATACATACATACATACATACATACATACATACATACATACATACATACATACATACATACATACATACATACATACATACATACATACATACATACATACATACATACATACATACATACATACATACATACATACATACATACATACATACATACATACATACATACATACATACATACATACATACATACATACATACATACATACATACATACATACATACATACATACATACATACATACATACATACATACATACATACATACATACATACATACATACATACATACATACATACATACATACATACATACATACATACATACATACATACATACATACATACATACATACATACATACATACATACATACATACATACATACATACATACATACATACATACATACATACATACATACATACATACATACATACATACATACATACATACATACATACATACATACATACATACATACATACATACATACATACATACATACATACATACATACATACATACATACATACATACATACATACATACATACATACATACATACATACATACATACATACATACATACATACATACATACATACATACATACATACATACATACATACATACATACATACATACATACATACATACATACATACATACATACATACATACATACATACATACATACATACATACATACATACATACATACATACATACATACATACATACATACATACATACATACATACATACATACATACATACATACATACATACATACATACATACATACATACATACATACATACATACATACATACATACATACATACATACATACATACATACATACATACATACATACATACATACATACATACATACATACATACATACATACATACATACATACATACATACATACATACATACATACATACATACATACATACATACATACATACATACATACATACATACATACATACATACATACATACATACATACATACATACATACATACATACATACATACATACATACATACATACATACATACATACATACATACATACATACATACATACATACATACATACATACATACATACATACATACATACATACATACATACATACATACATACATACATACATACATACATACATACATACATACATACATACATACATACATACATACATACATACATACATACATACATACATACATACATACATACATACATACATACATACATACATACATACATACATACATACATACATACATACATACATACATACATACATACATACATACATACATACATACATACATACATACATACATACATACATACATACATACATACATACATACATACATACATACATACATACATACATACATACATACATACATACATACATACATACATACATACATACATACATACATACATACATACATACATACATACATACATACATACATACATACATACATACATACATACATACATACATACATACATACATACATACATACATACATACATACATACATACATACATACATACATACATACATACATACATACATACATACATACATACATACATACATACATACATACATACATACATACATACATACATACATACATACATACATACATACATACATACATACATACATACATACATACATACATACATACATACATACATACATACATACATACATACATACATACATACATACATACATACATACATACATACATACATACATACATACATACATACATACATACATACATACATACATACATACATACATACATACATACATACATACATACATACATACATACATACATACATACATACATACATACATACATACATACATACATACATACATACATACATACATACATACATACATACATACATACATACATACATACATACATACATACATACATACATACATACATACATACATACATACATACATACATACATACATACATACATACATACATACATACATACATACATACATACATACATACATACATACATACATACATACATACATACATACATACATACATACATACATACATACATACATACATACATACATACATACATACATACATACATACATACATACATACATACATACATACATACATACATACATACATACATACATACATACATACATACATACATACATACATACATACATACATACATACATACATACATACATACATACATACATACATACATACATACATACATACATACATACATACATACATACATACATACATACATACATACATACATACATACATACATACATACATACATACATACATACATACATACATACATACATACATACATACATACATACATACATACATACATACATACATACATACATACATACATACATATAATATATATTATATATAAAATATAATATACATATCAAGTCTAATATTACAATTAAGAATTCCAAGTTTGATTCATTTCAATTTTTTTTTGTTGGTAGACTGTTTCTGGGACTTGCCCATATATTCTTTGGTGGTATTTAAACAATTGTGCCGCCACTACAATTCCGAAAACATATTGCAATATAAAAATAAAATATTAATTTTAAGCTTAGTGTTTTATCAAATAAACAAAATAATATTGTCAATTTTTGTATTATTTAAAGAGAAAAAATGCTATGTAGTGTAAACAGTATAATATAGATATTTGTTATTAAAGCAATATTTCCAAATTAATAAAAAAGTACATTTAGGAAAATAACCTTCGCTATACATATGTACATATACATACACATTAGGGTGGGTCGATTTTTTTTCACGAAAAATCGTACAGCAGAAACCCAATCTACGGAAAATTCTAAGAAAGTTTCATCAATAAACCATAGTCTAAAATCAATTCCTATCTTGCGTATTTCGTCTTTTATCCAATGATATTTCAGTATTAATTTTTTTTAATAGTATTTTTATTGGATAAAAGATGAAATGAGTGAAATATGTTTTTATTTTAGACCTATGGTTTCTTGATGACACTTTCTCAGAATTTTCCGTAGATTTCGTTTTTGCTATACGATTTTTGACTTTTTGATCGTCCATACAAATCGACCCAGCATAATACACAAATAAAATACAAATTTTAGTTTTACTACAACACAAAGTATTTTTTTTTATTAATTTTATTACTTACCATTTTTGCATTTTCAATAAACATAGGGAAATGTGTATACTAAAACACGTCGATCCATAAGTAAATAAAAAATACTTGGCATTCCATAAAAATATTCAGCGGCCACCACACGCTTTTGTTTAAAAAAAAGTAACAATGATGGAAATAATACAATTATACAAAGATGACAACTAGATAGGTAACTGAGATCCAAGAACCTAATTCATGAGAATGTATTGCCGTGTATTGTGTTATTGTATCACCTCAATATGTGTGTGAAAAAAGATCATTTTTTTCATAGTCATTTCTGTTTCTCTCCGATCTATGTATTTGTTCTATGTAATTATGTATGCTTTTAAAGCTAAGATAAATTTTTAAATTCAAATGCACACAATAGATCATTATATCCAAATTGTTTGGCAGATTAACTGACTTGAATCACACAGCAATAAATAGTGTAACATTTATTCCATTTTTATTGTGATTAAAAAGTACAAGTAAGCGACGTGCTTGCATTATCTTTTAATCCACAGTTTAATATGTATTTACTACATACTTATGTACTTAAAAATCAAATAATTTTTAATTTATTTTTAATTGGCACATATGTATATTTAATAAGACACTAAGTTGGCATTCAGTTAATGATTTTAACTATGTATATTCATATTTCTTAGTACATGTTTTTTTTTAGTTAATATCACTTTTAATTATTTTTAGTTTGGCATAACTCTAATATTCAACAAATGTAAATTTGAATTTTTAAGTAGGTATATGAGATATATATAGTAGTACATTATCCGTAGTTTTGCAATCATTATTATACATATGTATATTGTTTTTCTTAATTACATTTAATTACATATTTTGGTTTTTATTGCATACACATAGGTAAATGTGTTTATTTACAATTTTTATCAATGAAGTTGTATTATAATATATTATAGGTATTGTGTTATCGGAATATAATGTATCTGCTAATGTTCACTTAAAAAGACAATCAACAAATGAAATAAAAACAAAATGTTTTACATTTTGTTTGCTAAAACTCTTTGCTGCTCACTATTTAAGAGAATAAGTTAACAAAACTATCTCATTTGTATTTTATTGAAATTAATTACAGAGCAAGCAAATAGTTTATGTTATTTTTAACGTAATCGATCATTACTGCCATTTATGTTAAAAGCGCGCCGTGCATCATCACCTCAAAATTAGTTAGAAAGTGCTAAAAATTATGATTATTATTTACAGTGAGTGTCACTCAAAATCGTACAACATATTTATTTTTAAATATTATGAAGTTATACAGGCAATAATAGGTGATTATATAATAAATTAAAAGTCATTTTATTAATTGAAACAAAAAATATGTGTTTCAACAAAACAGTTAACAAAGCCTCAATTCCTTATAAAAATATTGATGAAAATTAAAGAACATCACAAAATTCATATTTCACTTAAATTCATATTTTATTAAATTATAATTAAAACTTTAAAAAATAAAAAAATGTTAATATTAAAGGATACCCCACCTTTGCTATTTTTTAGGGCCTGTACGATTTTAAAGTAAGCGTTAATATTCCGAGCACTGACAGTGTTACCCAATTTTTATACCCTACACCACCATAGTGGGGAGGGTATTATGCGTTTGTGCAGATGTTTGTAACGCCCAAAAATATTAATCTAACACCCACCTTAAAGTATACCGATCGACTTAGAATCACTTTCTGAGTCGATTAAGCGATGTCCGTCCGTCCGTCCGTCCGTCCGTCCGTCCGTCTGGTTGGCTGGCTGGCTGGCTGGCTGGCTGGCTGGCTGGCTGGCTGGCTGTCCATGTAAACCTTGTGCGCAGAGTACAGGTCGCAATTTTGAAGATATTTCGATCAAATTTGGTACATATTATTTTTTCGGCTCAAGGACCAAGCCTATTGAAACTGGCTGAAATCGGTCCACTATTTCACCTAGCCCCCATACGAATGTCCTCCCGAAATTGGACTTTATCGGTCATAAATGTTTAATTTATATATGTATCTCCACAAATTCCGCTCCAAATAAGTTTTATATAAACAAAATTCATGTCACCAAATTTTGTTACGATCGGTCCATAATTAGTCATAGCTCCCATATAGACCCGCTTCCGAAAATCACTTTAACGTGATTTAAGCATAAATCGCTTAAAAATGTTGGTAAACACACAAAATTCAACATAGTTAACTTTAATATAGACATAAATCACACGACCTAATTTCATGGTGATCGGTCCATAATTGGTCATAGCCTCCATATAAGGCCCACTTCCGAAAATCACTCAAAAATATAAATTATTGAAATTTTAAAAGAAAATTTTTTTTGCTCTATTACTTAGTGTAGGGTATTATATGGTCGGGCTTGACCGACCATACTTTCTTACTTGTTTTTATTTGTAGATAAGGGCAATTAAAATTATACCATATTTTCTGATAAAAATAGCATTTTAAAATATTTCCAAAACATCAACTTTCTAAAACTAATGAATACAATTTTACTACGATGGTGTACGATTTTAAATGACATTCACTGTACATAGAGCGGAAAATTGAAAAAATTCAAACAAAAAAATTACTTAGATAGATAGATAGATATATAGATAGATATATATGTAAATAGATAGATAGATAAATAGATATATATATATATATATATATATATATATATATATATATATATATAGAAATGAAACTAAAGAAATGATATTGTGAGTTGAAATATTTTTATGTCGTTTAACTAAGCATAAATTTATATATATGATTCCAATATAAAGAATTTAATTTTGACTAGAATAAACTAAGATATTTCTACAATATAATAAAAATATTAATTGTAAAAGAGTAGTCGTTAGAGAGGATTTAGTGAACCAAATAATAAATTCTATATCTATTATACAACCGTATGAATATGCTAATATTTTTTAAAAAGTATCGAAGTTCATGTTTAAAATTTCTATATAGAGAAATAATGTTAATGTATACAGTGGTTAAAATTACTTTTATATTATTTTGGAAGCAAATGAGAAATAAAAAACAGTGCAATTAAAGTTTTTTAAAAATTTATTGAAAAAAGTGTTTTTTTAAGTTGTTTTATATATAGGGCAATAATGAAATAGATGCATATAACAATCAACCTACTCTTCATAAATATAAATTCCAAAAAATATACTATTTATTCACTTGTAAATGTACAAAATTTTACTTTCAGTACAAACGAGATATGTCCATAATGACTAAATATGGGCATTTTGAAAATATCACAAACTAAAAATTCAATATTTTGATAAACGTGACGTATCCTGCAAACAAGAACTACATGTAGTACAGTCGGCATATCTGGGTTAAAAAAAAAAATTTTGGTCAAGTAGTAGAAAAATCTTATATGTTCGTTGTGAATATGTTTGAATTGACACAGTTGAATAAAACACACTTGTGTGTTAAAACAGTCCTCATGCATACATATTTGTGGAAATATTTGAAAAAATAATTGAGAATCACATGGAATTTAGCAAACAATTTTTGTCTTAAATACCTGGCCACCACTGTATATACGAGCATATGATATAAATTAAACATGATATTTTATTCTATAAACTTTATTTATTTTGAGTATGAATAATAATCGTACATATCAGCTCAGATTACATTTCTAGTAAAATTTTAAAAATAAAGAAAATATAAAAATCATATACTATAAAAATTATGAAAAAATTCATAAATTGAATGGATTTTGTTATACTTACTACGAATTTAAATTGTATATTTAGTATATATAAACCGAAATAAAACAATTGATTTTTTTAATTTTTTTTGTTTTTGTTTACATCATTTATTTATTTATTTTATAGTGTCCCCATGCATAGGTATTAACACCATTTTCAGTTATAAATCTCTTATCATCTAAATAACTTAGTGTTAACTTATTTATATATTGTGTATAAATTTGATGAACCTTAGATCTAAATATATATGTACATTGAATCATAAAATATTTGTTTTTCTAATAAGCATTTTCTAAAGTCATTAACAGTTAGCTTTGCGGTAACATATTGTTTCACACCTTTAATTTTTTTTATTTCTGTTTCAACACTATCTATTTTAACAGAATACGTTTTTGCACGTAAACCAATGAATTTCTTCATTATCTTTCCATTACATTCGTCTTTCATCATTCCTAAGACTTTTTTTATTCAGCAAAGGAAAATTAAAAACATTGATATCATCTCGAATATCATCATATAAATCATTTGTTCTTATATCGTAAATAAATGAATCTGTATCCATATAGTTTAGATTAGTTAACAGCTGTTGACAGCCATTCTGTTCATACATTAGAGGTGCACAAGGACGAGGTTGTGCGCCTATGGTCAGTGTTTAGATCGTGCTACGATGATATCCTCAATAAATTCAATGAATTAGAAGAAGATATTCAAGTTGAAACTTTGAAATCGCGATTTTTTTCGACATTCGAAGCTCACGTAAAGGTTCTCGCAAAATCCAATGAGCTATTGGATACTCTTTGCCAGCAAGCCGGTCCGATCCCTGCCTCTAACCCCTCTACAATCCCTCAAATGGACACTACACCAAATATAACCCTACCACCGTGCGATACTGAAGTTTTTCACGGGGACTATCAGTCCTGGCCTACCTTTCGTGACATGTTCACAGCATTATACCGCAACAACAAGCGGTTATCTCCAGTTGAGAAAATGTGTCATCTTATAAAAAAGACACAGGGAGAGGCGCGTGAATTGCTCAAAATGTGTCCAATAACAAATGACGGTTTCGCAATGGCTTGGCAGAATCTAGTGAACCGATATGAAAATAAAAGAATCCTCATAAACTCTCAATTGAAAACTCTTTTTAACCTGTCTCCCATTTCTAAAGAAACCGGTAGTAATATTAGGTCCATTCAACGTACCATTAATGATTGCGTCTCAAATTTAAGTCTTCTCCAAATTGACACCGGTAATTGGGATGTAATATTTGTATACATTTGTTCGACGTGTCTTCCGGACGTAACCCTTACCCTCTGGGAACAATCTTTACCAAGTAGCACCGAGTTGCCAACATGGAAGCAAATGGATACATTTTTGACATCTAGATTTCAGACTTTAGAGTCCGTTGCTGATATTCGCACCACGTTTGCTAATCCTAATATTTCAAATAATGCGAAATCTTCTTTTTCAAAAAGACACAATCCATCAGATCAGAAGAAACTTAATACCTATCGTACCGGTGTTTCTAACGATAAAACCACTAAATGCTCGCTCTGTTCTGATATTCATCCCCTTAGACTTTGCCCTACATTTCTGGGAATGTCTATAGAAGAACGTTTTTCGATAGTCAAAAGGCAGAATCGCTGCACGAACTGTCTCGGAACATCCCATGAGTTCAGAAATTGTAGGAGCCAATATGTTTGTCACTTATGCAAACAAAAGCACCATTCTCTACTCCATCGAACGGAAAAATCATCAACTGTAGTCCAACAATTTAATCCTCAATCGAGTCCTCTGACTGTAGCTTCGACCCCGCAAACTGAACCGAACACTTCTAGTGTTACCAACCCCTTACAAACCAACAATAATCCCTCTACTTCGAATGAAGCTGCAAACCAGATGCGACACGCATATTCGACGCAAATACAGTCCACTACAAATTCGACTGTCTTACTTGGTACGGCCCTTGTCGATATTTACACAAACGGCCTTAAGTGTACCGTTCGAGCCTTAATTGACTCTGCATCTGAAGCTACTTTTGTATCAAAAAGACTTCAATGTAAACTAGCTTTAAAGACTCGCTCTTCTAAAACTGAGGTTCATGGGCTAAACGATGCCTTGACTGCTACCTCAACCCAGCTATGTTACATTCGTATAGGCTCGCCTATTGACAGCTCGTTCGAAACCTATGCCGATGCCTTTGTCGTTAAGAAACTAACTAACCAGCTCCCCTACTACCCGTTATCAACTTTAAGAAATAGCGAATTTTCAGATTTACAAATGGCTGATACTCATCTTAATAAGAGTTCAGAAATTGATTTGTTGATTGGTGGCGATGTGTATCCAAAGATTTTAAGAAATGGGTTGCGTTGGGACAATAACAAATCTTTAGTGGCACAACAAACCGTTTTCGGATGGATTGTTACAGGCCGAATCGCAACAAAAACGTATGTCTCTTCGGTCTCATCATTTTATAACGAGGTCGTATTAAACAAACAACTCCAAAGATTTTGGGAACTTGAAGAAGTTCCAAAAAGGCCTCGACTTACCGATGAAGACCTTTACTGTGAAAATCTTTTTCAATCCTCGACATATCGCACGGAAAACGGACGTTTTGTGGTTTCGTTACCCTTCCGGCGCGAGTATCCAGAGAAAATAAACATTGGATCTTCCCGTCATATTGCCCTCACTCAATTCGTTAGGAACGAGACTAGATTGATGAAAACCCCTCAACTTAAATCCGAATATGATAGAGTTATCACTGAATATTCATCTCTCAAACACATGACTCATGTCACCCCATCCAGTGCTAATACCAAGTACTACTTACCCCACCATGCGGTTCTTAAACCCGACAGCACTACCACGAAGTTACGTGTAGTCTTTAACGCGTCTAGTCCGTCATCAAATGGGAATAGTCTTAACGACTTGCTTTACCCCGGCCCTATACTACAGGCGGATTTGACAATACTCATTTTGGGATGGAGACTTTTCAGATACATATTCAATGCGGACATCGAAAAAATGTATCGCCAGATTCTGGTAAACCCATCTCATAGCTCATTTCAGCGTATAATATTCCGTAGTTCCCCTAATGAAGATCCCCAAGATTTCGAACTAAACACCGTAACTTTTGGTGTAAACTGCGCCCCATATCTGGCGATCCGCACATTACTTGAGTTGGCTAAAATAAGTCAACAGTCAAATCCGATCGTTTCTGATATTCTGCTGAATTACATGTACGTTGATGACGTTTTAGCCGGCGCTCACACACTGTCTGCTGCTTTGAAAGCTAGAGACGATCTTATCCAAGTTCTCCATTCGGCTGGTTTCTCTCTTCGTAAATGGACGGCAAACAACGAATACTTGCTTAAAGGTCTTTCCCCCGATCATCTCTTAGATGCAGAGTTCCTGAAATTATCAGACTCTTGTACCACCAAAACTTTAGGCTTACGTTGGAACGCCGGAAGTGATCATTTTTATTTTCAACTAAAGAACTCTCCCGATCGAAATTCAACTACGAAAAGATCAGTTTTGTCTGAAATTGCCAAACTATTTGACCCCGCCGGTTGGCTTGCCCCTAAAATAATAGTAGCCAAAATGATTATGCAACAAATCTGGAAAGATGAGACAAACTGGGACGAAGATCTTAAGCCATCAACACTATGCCAGTGGCATGCATTCTTAGATGATTACATCGATATAGAACACATCAAAATTCCCCGATTCGTGGACTTTGATCCCTCTTATTCCATCGAGTTACATGGCTTCTGTGACGCTTCGGAGAAGGCCTATGCCGCCACACTGTACATACGCGCCGAAAGTTTAGGTTGTATCTCGTCTCACCTCCTAGTAGCTAAAACGAAAGTGGCTCCCGTTAAGTTTGTCTCATTACCTCGTAAAGAGCTTTGTGGGGCTGAACTAATGGCTATCATGATTGATAATGTCCAATCCCAAATGAATCTTCGAAATTGTAAACTCTATCTATGGACCGATTCAACTATAGTGTTGGCATGGTTACAAAAACCACCTAATCGATGGAAAACTTTTGTTGAAAATAGGGTTTCCTCCATTGTCGAAAAAGTAGGGAGTCAATCTTGGTTTCATGTTGACTCCAAAAGTAACCCCGCTGATTTGGCATCTCGTGGACTCATAGTTGCACAACTTATATCAAACGACTTATGGTGGCATGGACCTTCATGGCTCAGACTTCCTCCAGAACAATGGCCTAAAAATTCATCTAGTTTCTCAACAGAAGAGGAGGCGAAACCTATTCGTGTTCATTTGTCTCAAATCACCACTACTGATATTTTGAAGGACTTTTCCGATTTTCCCAAAGCTTTGCGCATTGTTTGCCAGGTGTATCGTTTTTATTATCGCTGCTGTCGAAAATTGCGTCATAAACTAGTAACGACCAATGAACTAACTCGAGCTGAACTAGATAATGCCAAAACCCGCCTGGTTATTGCCTGCCAAAAGTTGTACTTTGAGAAAGAATACAATTTATTATCCCAAGGTCTAAACGTGAGCAGAAAAAGTCATATCTTAACACTTAATCCATTTTTAGATTCCACGGGCGTTATGAGGATAAACGGTCGCTTATCTAACTCTCCTTCGCTAAATTATGATGAGAGATTACCAATATTATTGCCCTACCATGGATGTTACACGAGGCTATTTCTAACATATCTGCATAAGTATTCGCTACATGGTCAAAATTCTCTTTTGTATAGATTAATGCGTCTCTATTATTATGTCCCCAAGCTTAAAGTCCTGATCAAAACTATTTTATCCCAATGTCGATCTTGTGTAATTCAAAAACATCAGAAAAGCCAACAAATAATGGCGGCCTTACCCCCTGAGAGGACCACACTTTCCCGTCCGTTTACCAATACTGGTGTTGACTTTGCTGGTCCCTTTGACATCAAAACGTATGCAGGACGCGGCTGCAAAGTTACCAAGGGTTACGTATTAGTCTTTGTATGCTTTGCGACTAAGGCTATACACCTCGAAGGTACGAGTGAAATTTCCACACAGGCCTTCCTAGCTGCGTTTGCACGATTTTTTTCACGTCGAGGTTCTCCAAATGCTATTTACTCGGATAATGGCACTGCCTTTGTCGGCGCCTCCCATATTTTGGACGCTGACAGATCTCAATTCATAACGCTGATACGTCGAAAACTACTCGATCAACAGAGTTTTGCGCTGCTTGAATGGCACTTTATCCCTCCAGGTGCGCCGCATATGGGCGGCCTCTGGGAAGCGGGTGTCAAAAGCTTCAAAATGCATCTTAAACGAATCTCTCACAGTCAGAGCTTTACGTTCGAAGAATTTTCCACTATGCTAACCCGCATTGAAGCTTGCTTAAATTCCAGACCACTCAGCCCACAAAGCGATAATCCTGAAGATTTGGGCGTACTCACCCCTGGTCATTTCCTTATTGGAAACGTACTCCTATCACCCCCAGAACCTGACTTATCTGATCATTCACTGAGTTATGTCAATCGGTGGCAAAAATTGAAAATTTTGCATCACCATTTTGCCCAAAGGTGGAAAGAGGAGTACCTCAAGGAACTCCACAAACGCTTCATATGGAAGTTTCCCCAGCGTGATTACGCTATCGGCGACCTTGTAATTATAAGGAAAGACAATTTGCCCCCTAACCAATGGCGTCTTGGCCGTATTGAAAATATAATACGCGGTAAAGATCACAGAGTCAGAGTCGCCGACATACGAACTGCCAATGGCATCGTAACTAGGCCAATCGTAAAATTAGTATTACTCCCCAACCTCGAACACTCCTAATAACAATTTCTCTATTTACTTACAGCAACAACCATGCCCCGTCATCATCGTAGAAGTCTATCTCCATTGGAAGAACAGAACCGTAGCCACCACCGACGCAACATTCGCCATAATAGACAGTCTCCTGACTGCCGTTTATGTAACAAGGACCACTCGCTCCGAAAGTGCATCAGATTTAAGAAAATGAATGTTGCAGAGAAAGAAAAGGTTGTCAAACGATATCGATACTGCGAGAACTGTTTAGCACACTCTCATCTTGTCAATCGGTGCCGCAGCACAGATCGCTGCCGCCAATGTGGTAGTAGGCATCACACTTTATTGCACCGCCATGAACGTTTACGTGAAAACCAGACTGCTATTGTTGGCCAATCATGCTCAAGTCTGAGTACTGTCACTCTGCTGCCTACTATTGTAATAAAACTTGAGCTTGGAGAAGAATGGGGCAACGTAAGAGGTCTTATTAACCCTTGCACAGAGGTGAGTTCTATTGCAGAGTTTCTCATAGAACGATACAATATTCCTGTGGAAAAAATTGGTTCTGATTTCTGGGCCAAGGTAAAGATTCGACCACGCTTTGAAGAAACACCTATATGTGCTATTACCGTGAAAGTTGACAAGAATCTCCCACGTAAACAACCAAAAGAGAAAATCGATGAAAGAGTTGCTTCTCTCTACACAAACCTTCGTCTCGCAGATCCCAACTTCTACAAAAACGAAGATATGAACATCATCCTTGGCGCCGATATATATCCACGGATTATCAAATCCAGCCTACAGCCTGAATCTATTGGCACTCCCATGGCACAAGACACCGTACTAGGCTGGATAATTATTGGCCGATTCGGGGTTTGATTTTTGTACTGCTGTATTTATCTAACATCTTATATTTTATTATATTTGTTATTCAACTAATTTAAATTTATTTAATTAGCTTGGCTATCTCTGAATTTTGTAATTATATTTTATATTTATTTTGCTTAAATTGTTTACTTCTCCCAAAAAAAAGATTTGTAACTAGAAGTTAGTTATCAGTGTCAACTCAAACAAAAAGGTTGGTATAACCATTGTAATAAACCCGCACATTGCAAAAACTAATCCCCGTTTTATTTTATTCAAATTTGTTAAAATTCTTCATTTTCCCCCCAACAGTATCATTAACTAATTATTGAAAAAAATGCTTTGCCGATTCTTCACCACTATATATTCTAAATATATCTAAACCTGAATCATATGAACACTTAATATAATAACTATAAGCAAATGGAATATGTTTTTGTACCGACTTAACACTGGTTGAATTTTGGACATTCATTGCTTCTAGAATACATTCAAAATCTGCGTAAACCACAAAAGGCATATCCATTTGCTTTTTAAAATTCTTAAAACTAAGTATGTTATTATCTAAGTTAGGCATCTTAGTAACAATTTTATTACATTCCTCTTTATGTTTCATTAAGGCTGACTCGTTGTGGAAATAAATTAAACATGTATTGCATACATGTACCTTTCTTCGATGTTTTGTTAATAGAGTTTTTATTAATCTGCAAATAAATGAAATAAAAACTATATTAAGATTTTCTTCAATTAGTATATATTGTATACTATGACTAACCTTGATATATTTTTGATTAAAACACAATGAAATATTTCACCTTCCTCTAATAATAGTAAATTGATGTGATTATCTTTTTCTTGTTGAGTAAAATAGTATGGACCCGCAATATTATTATCCTCCAAACCAAAAACATTTATACTTATAGACGAATTGTTTAGTTCGAATTCTTTTATTTTATTTACACATAACGGAAAGTTTAGATTTTTAAAATTTAAAAGAAAATTATTTTCCAACACAATAATATCGGCTTTAATATCTCCGATTTTATATGACGAACATCTGTTTGCATTTTCAGGTACTGGGTTTAATGCTGATATAATTGCCCATTTAAAACAAAAATCATCCTGATTTTGTACGTTAATACATGCTTTTCTCTTCGATATTGTTGGTGGTAAAGATATGAAATGAGATCCTTTTATACATTTATATTCATTAATATTTAATTCCATATGAGAGATTTCGGTTAATGTCCACCCACTATCACGTTCTTGAAATTCGCTCATTTTTTGTATTATAATATCAAAATGATTTGAATATAGTTGTGAGAGATCGTCTGTTGTAGCAGTAGAATTGATGATACTCATTTTAGTTTGATGTGATTTAATGTCAATGGTATATGTTTCACCTTCTACTTTTACTAACATGTACTTGCAAAATTGTTCAATATTAAATTTATAATTGGTGTGTTTCTGCAGCATATCTTTTAACATTTCAATGATTTTATCCTTAATTGATCTTAGAAAATTTTCAGGAATTAAATTATTTCTATTTTCATTTTCAAACAAATATGTTGCGATACGATTCTTAAAAACGGAATTAATACACTTTATGTCGTTATTAAATGGTTTAACGCAATTATCTTTATGTGCGTTTGTACGTAAATGTCGTGACCAATTTTTTGTTAGAATACGTGTTTTACAATCGTTGCAATTGACACTGCTTTCTTTCACTTTTTCCTTATGTTCTATTAAATGAATATGTTTCAGAAAAAATTTACGGTTTGTGAATTTTAAATCACATACAGAACAATTCATTGAATAAGAATTCTGATGGTGTATTCTTACATGTCGTTTTAAGGATGAATTAATATTGTATATTTTACCGCAAAAATCACAAGTAAAAGTTGCCATTTTTTTTATTTTATTATATAATGAAATTGGATAAGATACCTTTGAAGTTATACACAAGAATGAGATATAATCACAATTAATGAAGCTATTTATACCAATGATAATCAAACATATCCTAGGTTTTTTACACGACGTCAAGAAACCTCTTAATAATGAATTCAGTTAGTAGCCTATGTCCGTTTAATGAAAACATATACATTAATATATTCATATCTAAATTATAAAACCAATACGTTCACATTTAAAACAGTTTTCCTTTTTGGCGGATACATTTTTGAAATGAATCATCATATCATCAAGAGAGAGTGAGATAGTTAATAGTATTTCCTATCAGAAAAAAAGTGACTGTACTTGTAATGGATTAAGGTAATGCTATGGCTACGCTGATAGTTGACGAAATATAAAAATATCATTGACTCAAAGTAAGACTTTATTTTGTACAATTATAGAACATTAAACATAAATCGCAAAAAAAAAATGATAACAAACTAAAAACCTATATAATAACTTTAAATTATCTATACAAATTTCAAAAAATTAATATACTAATCAATTGAAAAATATTCTAACTTAAAATTTAAATCCTGACAAAATATTAATCATATTGAATTATAATCATCTTGAAACATCTACATATGGGGGATTTCATGTCAAGTGAACCAACTTTTGAAATCGATGTCTTCCGATCGGGATGAAATTTGCACCAAGGTTAGCTCTATTGGATAGTAACTCAGACACAATTTTTCAACAACATCGGTCGAGAACTCTCTGAGTTATAGGGGGTAAAATTTTGACAATTTGGTCAAACAGGGGTTTTTTCTTATCCATGTAACTTATTACCTATTGTTCTTAGCAAAATGTGTTCCAAATAGTATAGATAGCTATTTCTTCGATCTTTCGAAAAAAAATATTTAAAAAAAAAAATAAAAAATTTTTAATATTTTTTTTCCGAAATCAAAAACTTTTTTGACTTTTTTTAAAATACGCTATTTTTTTTATTTTTTTTTTTTCTTAAAATAAAGTTTAGATATTTTCCTTGAACACCTACTTGGTCGCTTAGTGGGATGCGAGTGGGATATCTATCAAAATAAATATTTTGTAACTCAAAACATAAAATTTTTGACTTTTTTTGCAAAATCAAAAACTTTGTTGACTTTTTTTTTTCAAAATGGACCCTTTTTTAATCTTTTTTTTAGGTCAAACAAAAGCTTAGATATTATCCTTGAAGACCCTTTTGGTCGCTTAGTGGGATGCGAGTGGGATATCTATCAAAATAAATATTTTTTAACTCAAGACTTACAATTTTTGACTTTTTTTTTTGCAAATACGATTTTTTTTCCAAATGGGCCCTTTTTTTAAAATTTTTTTTGTAGTCAAAAGAAAGCTTAGGTCCATTCCTTTAAGATATTTTTAGTCCCTTAGTGGGATGCGAGTAGGATATCTATCAAAATAAATATTTTGTAACGCAAGACATACAATTTTTTAATTTTTTTTTGCAAAATCAAAATTTTTTTCCAATATGGGCCCTTTTTTAATTTTTTTTTTGCTCAAAAGAAAGCCTAGGTCCATTCCTTTAAGATATTTTTAGTCCCTTAGTGGGATGCGAGTGGGATATCTATCAAAATAAATGTTTTAACACAAAAATTGTATGTCTTGAGTTACAAAACATTTATTTTGATATATATCCCACTCGCATCCCACTAAGCGATCAAAACCATCTTAAAGGAATAGGCCTAAGCTTTCTTTATAGCAAAAAAAAAAATTACAAAAAGGGCCCATTTTAAAAAAAAGTCAAAAAAGTTTTTGATTTTGCCAAAAAATCAAAAATTGTATATCTTGAGTTACAAAATATTTATTTTGATAGATATCCCACTCGTATCCCACTAAGGGACCTAAAATATCTTAAAGGAATGGACCTAAGCTTTCTTTTGACTAAAAAAAAATTTTTAAAAAAGGGCCCATTTTGAAAAAAAATTCGAATTTGCAAAAAAAAAGTCAATAATTGAATGTCTTGAGTTACAACATTTTTATTTTAATAGATATCCTACTCACATCTTCCTAAGTGACAAAATAGGTCTTAAAGGAAAAGACCTAAGCTTTCTTTTGAGCAAAAAAAAATTTTTAAAAAAAAGTCCCATATTGGAAAAAAATTTCGATTTTGCAAAAAAAAATTAAAAAATTGTTACAAAATATTTATTTTGATAGATATCCCACTCGCATCCCACTAAGGGACTAAAAATATCTTAAAGGAATGGACCTAGGCTTTCTTTTGAGCAAAAAAAAAAATTAAAAAAGGGCCCATATTGGAAAAAAATTTTGATTTTGCAAAAAAAAATTAAAAAATTGTATGTCTTGCGTTACAAAATATTTATTTTGATAGATATCCCACTCGCATCCCACTAAGGGACTAAAAATATCTTAAAGGAATGGACCTAAGCTTTCTTTTGACTACAAAAAAAATTTTAAAAAAAGGGCCCATTTGGAAAAAAAATCGTATTTGCAAAAAAAAAAGTCAAAAATTGTAAGTCTTGAGTTAAAAAATATTTATTTTGATAGATATCCCACTCGCATCCCACTAAGCGACCAAAAGGGTCTTCAAGGATAATATCTAAGCTTTTGTTTGACCTAAAAAAAAAGATTAAAAAAGGGTCCATTTTGAAAAAAAAAGTCAACAAAATTTTTGATTTTGCAAAAAAGTCAAAAATTGTATGTTTTGAGTTACAAAATATTTATTTTGATAGATATCCCACTCGCATCCCACTAAGCGACCAAGTAGGTGTTCAAGGAAAATATCTAAACTTTATTTTAAGAAAAAAAAAAAAAAAAAGGACCCATTTTAAAAAAAAGTCAAAAAAGTTTTTGATTTCGGAAAAAAAATATTAAAAATTTTTTATTTTTTTTTTTAAATATTTTTTTTCGAAAGATCGAAGAAATAGCTATCTATACTATTTGGGACACATTTTGCTAAGAACAATAGGTAATAAGTTACATGGATAAGAAAAAACCCCTGTTTGACCAAATTGTCAAAATGTTACCCCCTATAACTCAGAGAGTTCTCGACCGATGTTGTTGAAAAATTGTGTCTGAGTTACTATCCAATAGAGCTAACCTTGGTGCAAATTTCATCCCGATCGGAAGACATCGATTTCAAAAGTTGGTTCACTTGACATGAAATGCCCCATATGTATAATAATTTCACAACGTTATGAAATACGTTATGAAATTAAAAGAAAGTATTCAAAAAAGTTAAATCTACAGAAAACCAAAACAGGTTTCATACAAAAAAAGGATCGTGTCAAGAATCATTAAAACATACATAAATATTGTGAGTGAAATAAACCTTAAAATGTTTTATCTTAAATCATTGATTAAATCAAATACATTGAAATATTTTTAATTAATTCATATATAAACGTAATAACAAAATAAAACGTATGCTTCATCAACACATTATTAGAGTTAGGGTTAGTTAGTATAAAACTAACCCTAAAGAAAACTCAATTGTAATAACATTACTACATATATGTATGTACAAACACGAATTGCATTACCTATCAGGGTTGTCAGATTTTTTTTACCTCCATCTCCAAAAGCTAAACGTAAAATCGCCAAAAATCGCCAAAATAATTTTTTTGAAATTCTACATACATATTTTATGAATTATAAAGTCAATTTATTTCGGTTTAAATCTAGTGCATTAGTTATTTATATTAAATTGATATCAAAAGTTTTTTTTTTCAAAAATTAATTGCAGTTTCATTATCACTGCATTTTATCTGGAGGCTGAAATCAATTGCAACACAATTTATTAACATTCATACTTATAACTTATTATTCTTATCAATGAATCTAAAAGTTCTTATTGAATTTTATTACGTAAGCGTTGCTGGTTGGTAACAATTCCAGCTGCATCGCAATAATTGTAAACTTGTGGCCAAAAATCTAAAAAATTTGTTGAAATTTCACCTTTATAGATCTAAGTTTAATTGATATATGCTAATTTTGACCATTACAATTCATATTCCCCTGCATATACTTTTGGATTTAAATAAAGTTAATGAATGAATTTTGAACTACCGAAAATTTCCACATTTTAATATTGAAAATTCATTATATACTTTAAAAAGAGTTATATTTTTTGGTAACTGTTTAAGCATTTCTTTTAACAGTTTTTTAAGTACAAAAAAACAATTTTCTTTTAAAATTTCTACATCATATTCCTCCATTCTTATATTTTGTAATTCCGTTCCAAATTCTGTGCCAAAATCGATAGATTCCAATGGCAGAAAAGAACCCGGCGAACCAATAGCCAATTTTAATGAGCATATTAAGTTATCAATATTTCCATTATTATTTAAAAATGAAGGCTTAAATATTTTAGAAGAAAAAAATAATATTGTTCAAACTATTTGATCGTGTATGCTACCTGCATCCATATGATCAGATAATACGTGATTAATTTTAATTATTAATTATTGGGTTAATAAATATCAAAGAAATTATTTCAAGAAAAACAAATAATTTGTTAAAAATCGCCAAATAAATCGCCAACTAGTCTGTAAATCGCCACAAAATCGCCATGTCGCCAATTGTAAATTTTGGTCGCCAAAGGCAATGAAAAATCGCCACGTTTGGCGAGAAATCGCCACATCTGACAGCCCTGATCAGAATCTATAGATTAGTTATACATAGCTAAAAAGTTGAGAGAACATTTCTCTCTCATTTTTTTCCTGTCTCTCTCCGCTCCTCTCTCTCTCCACTCCTCTCTCTTGTAACGATTTTTAGACTAATATCCAATTATAATGGGAACATGGCTACCTATTAGATCGGCCGTGCTCGTAGGTGGGAGGGGTTTAATAGTGTTCCCAACTTTAAATGGTTTATTATGTTACCGGAGAAATTAAAATTATAGGTAGCAAATACTAAAAGTAATCCAAACTGATATAAGAAGAGAATATATAAATATGTTAATGACTGACGTGTAACTTGAGATCTTATTTGCTACACTGATCCAAGCCCACCCTCCTTCTGACATGGAAAACATATTAATTGTCAGCCCAAAAAAAAAAAAAAATTAAAAGTTAACAAATATAACCAGCGTTGCCGCTTTGGTCCAATTGGACCAAAATTGGTAGTTTTAAGTTAACAAATTGACTTTTGGTAGTTTGGTTGGTTTGTTCCGCTTTTTGTCGCATTTTGGTAGGTTTTTTGAATATGTATTTTTACGAACAAATTAACAAAAAACTTAATAAAAAAACTATGTTAATCCAAAATAATAAAATTATTTATAAAATATGAAGACAGAATTATCTTAAATTTTTAGTTTAGTCAAGTAAATGTGTAGTGTTCAGTTCATAAAATGCCAAAGGCCTTGCAATACTAAAACTTTTAACGTATTATTCATTTAATTTACACATTTTAAATATTTTTATTTAAAATTTGGTAGGTTTTGGTAGTTTCTAATCTGAAATTTGGTAGGAAAAATATTTTATGAGTGGCAACGCTGAATATAACCAAACCTTAACTCAAAACAAATATTGTGAATATTATAAATATATATAATATTATATAATTCAAAATTAAATTTTATGTATATTTGTAGTTATCTATTGTAATTTCTTACTAATATCAGTATTAATGTAATACAATATTATTAACAAGTAGTAATGGTATTCAAGATACTGATGTTAATAACAGTAATAGTGTACATGAACTAATATTAACAACTTGACATAATAAATATGGTTCTTTCTTTAGTTTAAGATATCGTTGTTAATAACAATTCATAATTTATGTTTGTAGTGTATTTTAATAATAATGTATATATATGGGGGATTTCATGTCAAGTGAACCAACTTTTGAAATCGATGTCTTCCGATCGGGATGAAATTTGCACCAAGGTTAGCTCTATTGGATAGTAACTCAGACACAATTTTTCAACAACATCGGTCGAGAACTCTCTGAGTTATAGGGGGTAAAATTTTGACAATTTGGTCAAACAGGGGTTTTTTCTTATCCATGTAACTTATTACCTATTGTTCTTAGCAAAATGTGTTCCAAATAGTATAGATAGCTATTTCTTTCGAAAAAAAAATATTTAAAAAAAAAATAAAAAAATTTTTAATATTTTTTTTCCGAAATCAAAAACTTTTTTGATTTTTTTTTAAAATACGCTATTTTTTTTTATTTTTTTTTTTTTCTTAAAATAAAGTTTAGATATTTTCCTTGAACACCTACTTGGTCGCTTAGTGGGATGCGAGTGGGATATCTATCAAAATAAATATTTTGTAACTCAAAACATAAAATTTTTGACTTTTTTTGCAAAATCAAAAACTTTGTTGACTTTTTTTTTTCAAAATGGACCCTTTTTTAATCTTTTTTTTTAGGTCAAACAAAAGCTTAGATATTATCCTTGAAGACCCTTTTGGTCGCTTAGTGGGATGCGAGTGGGATATCTATCAAAATAAATATTTTTTAACTCAAGACTTACAATTTTTGACTTTTTTTTTTGCAAATACGATTTTTTTTCCAAATGGGCCCTTTTTTTAAATTTTTTTTTGTAGTCAAAAGAAAGCTTAGGTCCATTCCTTTAAGATATTTTTAGTCCCTTAGTGGGATGCGAGTAGGATATCTATCAAAATAAATATTTTGTAACGCAAGACATACAATTTTTTAATTTTTTTTTGCAAAATCAAAATTTTTTTCCAATATGGGCCCTTTTTTAATTTTTTTTTTTGCTCAAAAGAAAGCCTAGGTCCATTCCTTTAAGATATTTTTAGTCCCTTAGTGGGATGCGAGTGGGATATCTATCAAAATAAATGTTTTAACACAAAAATTGTATGTCTTGAGTTACAAAACATTTATTTTGATATATATCCCAGTCGCATCCCACTAAGCGATCAAAACCATCTTAAAGGAATAGGCCTAAGCTTTCTTTATAGCAAAAAAAAAATTACAAAAAGGGCCCATTTTAAAAAAAAGTCAAAAAAGTTTTTGATTTTGCCAAAAAATCAAAAATTGTATATCTTGAGTTACAAAATATTTATTTTGATAGATATCCCACTCGTATCCCACTAAGGGACCTAAAATATCTTAAAGGAATGGACCTAAGCTTTCTTTTGACTAAAAAAAAATTTTTAAAAAAGGGCCCATTTTGAAAAAAAAATCGAATTTGCAAAAAAAAAGTCAATAATTGAATGTCTTGAGTTACAACATTTTTATTTTAATAGATATCCTACTCACATCTTCCTAAGTGACAAAATAGGTCTTAAAGGAAAAGACCTAAGCTTTCTTTTGAGCAAAAAAAATTTTTAAAAAAAAGTCCCATATTGGAAAAAAATTTCGATTTTGCAAAAAAAAATTAAAAAATTGTATGTCTTGCGTTACAAAATATTTATTTTGATAGATATCCCACTCGCATCCCACTAAGGGACTAAAAATATCTTAAAGGAATGGACCTAAGCTTTCTTTTGAGCAAAAAAAAAAAATTAAAAAAGGGCCCATATTGGAAAAAAATTTTGATTTTGCAAAAAAAAATTAAAAAATTGTATGTCTTGCGTTACAAAATATTTATTTTGATAGATATTCTACTCGCATCCCACTAAGGGACTAAAAATATCTTAAAGGAATGGACCTAAGCTTTCTTTTGACTACAAAAAAAATTTAAAAAAAGGGCCCATTTGGAAAAAAAATCGTATTTGCAAAAAAAAAAGTCAAAAATTGTAAGTCTTGAGTTAAAAAATATTTATTTTGATAGATATCCCACTCGCATCCCACTAAGCGACCAAAAGGGTCTTCAAGGATAATATCTAAGCTTTTGTTTGACCTAAAAAAAAAGATTAAAAAAGGGTCCATTTTGAAAAAAAAAGTCAACAAAGTTTTTGATTTTGCAAAAAAAGTCAAAAATTTTATGTTTTGAGTTACAAAATATTTATTTTGATAGATATCCCACTCGCATCCCACTAAGCGACCAAGTAGGTGTTCAAGGAAAATATCTAAACTTTATTTTAAGAAAAAAAAAAAATAAAAAAAATAGCGTATTTTAAAAAAAGTCAAAAAAGTTTTTGATTTCGGAAAAAAAATATTAAAAATTTTTTATTTTTTTTTTTAAATATTTTTTTTCGAAAGATCGAAGAAATAGCTATCTATACTATTTGGAACACATTTTGCTAAGAACAATAGGTAATAAGTTACATGGATAAGAAAAAACCCCTGTTTGACCAAATTGTCAAAATTTTACCCCCTATAACTCAGAGAGTTCTCGACCGATGTTGTTGAAAAATTGTGTCTGAGTTACTATCCAATAGAGCTAACCTTGGTGCAAATTTCATCCCGATCGGAAGACATCGATTTCAAAAGTTGGTTCACTTGACATGAAATCCCCCATATATATTTAAGGACTTACTTTTTATATCCCACGAAGTTATCCGGCGCCAGAAAACGAAGAGAGCTGTAAATTGTCTTAAATTTTGTATGGTTGACTGTGTATGTAACTGTTATGAAGATGAAATCTTGAATTATATACAATTGTATATGTTTATATATCTGTATAATTTTAAATCGTTTAGTAAATAGTGACCAAATTTTCAAAAGGATATAAAAGAAATTAATTTACAAAATATCAAAGAAACTAAAAAAAAAAAATTAAATAACAATTTTTTTACAATTTAAGTAACAATATTATGGCAATATGGTCAATCCAATAAATGACAAATCAATTAAGTGATATTTTCTATCATAACAAAATTATAATTATTTTAGCAATAAGATATGTAAGTGAAGTGTTTTAAGAGTCTGTGAAACGAATCTTATGGTGAATAATACTCAATTGAGATTTCAAATTTCCGTTCTTGAAATATTCAGCATATTGAATTTTGATTTTGAATTCGGAATTTTCAGTATTTCCTCTTATCTTTCCCTTCAAATTGAACAAGCTTTGTGGGAATTTCGTCTGCTAATTCTCCCGAAACCAAGATATTCTCAGATATAGTTTAAATTTCATTTCACAATCATATTGTTCAGAAATATGATTGTTTAAACGCTTATTGTTAAGAAATATGAGTGTTTAAACGCTTATTGTTCAGAAATATGAGTGTTTAAATGCTTATTGTTCAGAAATATGAGTGTTTAAATGCTTATTGTTCAGAAATATGAGTGTTTAAATGCTTATTGTTCAGAAATATGAGTGTTTAAACGCTTATTGTTCAGAAATATGAGTGTTTAAACGCTTATTGTTCAGAAATATGAGTGTTTAAACGCTTAGTGTTCAGAAATATGAGTGTTTAAACGCTTATTGCTCAGAAATATTAGTGTTTAAACGCTTATTGTTCAGAAATATGAGTGTTTAAACGCTTATTGTTCAGAAATATGAGTGTTTAAACGCTTATTGTTCAGAAATATGAGTGTTTAAACGCTTATTGTTCAGAAATATGAGTGTTTAAACGCTTAGTGTTCAGAAATATGAGTGTTTAAACGCTTATTGCTCAGAAATATTAGTGTTTAAACGCTTATTGTTCAGAAATATGAGTGTTTAAATGCTTATTGTTCAGAAATATGAGTGTTTAAACGCTTATTGTTCAGAAATATGAGTGTTTAAATGCTTATTGTTCAGAAATATGACTGTTTAAACTCTTATTGATCAGAAATATGAGTGTTTAAACTCTTATTGATCAGAAATATGAGTGTTTAAACGCTTATTGTTCAGAAATATGACTTTTTAAACTCTTATTGATCAGAAATATGAGTGTTTAAACGCTTATTGATCAGAGATATGAGTGTTTAAACGCTTATTGTTCAGAAATATGACTGTTTAAACTCGTATTGATCAGAAATATGAGTGTTTAAACGCTTATTGCTCAGAAATATGACTGTTTAAACTCTTATTGATCAGAAATATGATTGTTTAGAAATATGACTGTTTAAACTCTTATTGATCAGAAATATGAGTGTTTAAACGATTATTGTTCAGAAATATGACTGTTTAAACTCTTATTGATCAGAAATATGATTGTTTAAACTCTTATTGATCAGAAATATAATTGTTTAAACGCTTATTGCTTAGAAATATGCGTGTTTAAACGCTTATTGTTCAGAAATATGAGTGTTTAAACGCGTATTGTTCAGAAATATGACTGTTTAAACTCTTATTGATCAGAAATATGAGTGTTTAAACTCTTATTGATCAGAAATATGAGTGTTTAAACTCTTATTGATCAGAAATATGAGTGTTTAAACGCTTATTGTTCAGAAATATGACTGTTTAAACTCTTATTGATCAGAAATATGAGTGTTTAAACTCTTATTGATCAGAAATATGAGTGTTTAAACTCTTATTGCTCAGAAATATGAGTGTTTAAACGCTTATTGTTCAGAAATATGACTGTTTAAACTCTTATTGATCAGAAATATGAGTGTTTAAACTCTTATTGCTCAGAAATATGAGTGTTTAAACGCTTATTGTTCAGAAATATGACTGTTTAAACTCTTATTGATCAGAAATATGACTGTTTAAACTCTTATTGATCTGAAATATGAGTGTTTAAACTCTTATTGCTCAGAAATATGAGTGTTTAAACGCTTATTGTTCAGAAATATGACTGTTTAAACTCTTATTGATCAGAAATATGTGTGTTTAAACTCTTATTGATCAGAAATATGAGTGTTTAAACGCTTATTGTTCAGAAATATGACTTTTTAAACTCTTATTGCTCAGAAATATGAGTGTTTAAATGCTTATTGTTCAGAAATATGACTGTTTAAACTCTTATTGATCAGAAATATGACTGTTTAAACTCTTATTGATCAGAAATATGAGTGTTTAAACTCTTATTGATCAGAAATATGAGTGTTTAAACGCTTATTGTTCAGAAATATGAGTGTTTAAACGCGTATTGTTCAGAAATATGACTGTTTAAACTCTTATTGATCAGAAATATGAGTGTTTAAACTCTTATTGCTCAGAAATATGAGTGTTTAAACGCTTATTGTTCAGAAATATGACTGTTTAAACTCTTATTGATCAGAAATATGTGTGTTTAAACTCTTATTGATCAGAAATATGAGTGTTTAAACTCTTATTGATCTGAAATATGAGTGTTTAAACTCTTATTGCTCAGAAATATGAGTGTTTAAACGCTTATTGTTCAGAAATATGACTGTTTAAACTCTTATTGATCAGAAATATGACTGTTTAAACTCTTATTGATCAGAAATATGAGTGTTTAAACTCTTATTGATCAGAAATATGAGTGTTTAAACGCTTATTGTTCAGAAATATGAGTGTTTAAACGCGTATTGTTCAGAAATATGACTGTTTAAACTCTTATTGATCAGAAATATGAGTGTTTAAACTCTTATTGCTCAGAAATATGAGTGTTTAAACGCTTATTGTTCAGAAATATGACTGTTTAAACTCTTATTGATCAGAAATATGACTGTTTAAACTCTTATTGATCAGAAATATGAGTGTTTAAACGCTTATTGTTCAGAAATATGAGTGTTTAAACGCTTATTGTTCAGAAATATGAGTGTTTAAACTCTTATTGATCAGAAATATGAGTGTTTAAACGCTTATTGTTCAGAAATATGACTGTTTAAACTCTTATTGATCAGAAATATGAGTGTTTAAACTCTTATTGATCAGAAATATGATTGTTTAAACGCTTATTGCTCAGAAATATGAGTGTTTAAACGCTTATTGTTCAGAAATATGACTGTTTAAACTCTTATTGATCAGAAATATGAGTGTTTAAACTCTTATTGCTCAGAAATATGAGTGTTTAAACGCTTATTGTTCAGAAATATGACTCTTTAAACTCTTATTGATCAGAAATATGAGTGTTTAAACGCTTATTGATCAGAGATATGAGTGTTTAAACGCTTATTGTTCAGAAATATGACTGTTTAAACTCTTATTGATCAGAAATATGAGTGTTTAAACTCTTATTGATCTGAAATATGAGTGTTTAAACGCTTATTGTTCAGAAATATGACTTTTTAAACTCTTATTGATCAGAAATATGATTGTTTAAACGGTTATTGCTCAGAGATATGAGTGTTTAAACTCTTATTGATCAGAAATATGAGTGTTTAAATGCTTATTGTTCAGAAATATGACTGTTTAAACTCTTACTGATCAGAAATATGACTGTTTAAACTCTTATTGATCAGAAATATGAGTGTTTAAACTCTTATTGATCAGAAATATGAGAGTTTAAACGCTTATTGTTCAGAAATATGACTGTTTAAACTCTTATTGATCAGAAATATGAGTGTTTAAACGCTTATTGCTCAGAAATATGACTGTTTAAACTCTTATTGATCAGAAATATGATTGTTTAAACGCTTATTGCTCAGAAATATGAGTGTTTAAACGCTTATTGTTCAGAAATATGACTGTTTAAACTCTTATTGATCAGAAATATGAGTGTTTAAACTCTTATTGATCAGAAATATGAGTGTTTAAACGCTTATTGTTCAGAAATATGACTGTTTAAACTCTTATTGATCAGAAATATGTGTGTTTAAACTCTTATTGATCAGAAATATGAGTGTTTAAACGCTTATTGATCAGAAATATGAGTGTTTAAACGCTTATTGTTCAGAAATATGACTGTTTAAACTCTTATTGATCAGAAATATGAGTGTTTAAACGCTTATTGATCAGAGATATGAGTGTTTAAACGCTTATTGTTCAGAAATATGACTGTTTAAACTCTTATTGATCAGAAATATGAGTGTTGAAACTCTTATTGATCAGAAATATGAGTGTTTAAACGCTTATTGTTCAGAAATATGACTGTTTAAACTCGTATTGATCAGAAATATGATTGTTTAAACGCTTATTGCTCAGAAATATGAGTGTTTAAACTCTTATTGATCAGAAATATGAGTGTTTAAACGCTTATTGATCAGAAATATGAGTGTTTAAACGCTTATTGTTCAGAAATATGACTGTTTAAACTCTTATTGATCAGAAATATGAGTGTTTAAACTCTTATTGCTCAGAAATATGACTCTTTAAACTCTTATTGATCAGAAATATGAGTGTTTAAACGCTTATTGATCAGAGATATGAGTGTTTAAACGCTTATTGTTCAGAAATATGACTGTTTAAACTCTTATTGATCAGAAATATGAGTGTTTAAACTCTTATTGATCTGAAATATGAGTGTTTAAACGCTTATTGTTCAGAAATATGACTTTTTAAACTCTTATTGATCAGAAATATGATTGTTTAAACGGTTATTGCTCAGAGATATGAGTGTTTAAACTCTTATTGATCAGAAATATGAGTGTTTAAATGCTTATTGTTCAGAAATATGACTGTTTAAACTCTTACTGATCAGAAATATGACTGTTTAAACTCTTATTGATCAGAAATATGAGTGTTTAAACTCTTATTGATCAGAAATATGAGAGTTTAAACGCTTATTGTTCAGAAATATGACTGTTTAAACTCTTATTGATCAGAAATATGAGTGTTTAAACGCTTATTGCTCAGAAATATGACTGTTTAAACTCTTATTGATCAGAAATATGATTGTTTAAACGCTTATTGCTCAGAAATATGAGTGTTTAAACGCTTATTGTTCAGAAATATGACTGTTTAAACTCTTATTGATCAGAAATATGAGTGTTTAAACTCTTATTGATCAGAAATATGAGTGTTTAAACGCTTATTGTTCAGAAATATGACTGTTTAAACTCTTATTGATCAGAAATATGTGTGTTTAAACTCTTATTGATCAGAAATATGAGTGTTTAAACGCTTATTGATCAGAAATATGAGTGTTTAAACGCTTATTGTTCAGAAATATGACTGTTTAAACTCTTATTGATCAGAAATATGAGTGTTTAAACGCTTATTGATCAGAGATATGAGTGTTTAAACGCTTATTGTTCAGAAATATGACTGTTTAAACTCTTATTGATCAGAAATATGAGTGTTGAAACTCTTATTGATCAGAAATATGAGTGTTTAAACGCTTATTGTTCAGAAATATGACTGTTTAAACTCGTATTGATCAGAAATATGATTGTTTAAACGCTTATTGCTCAGAAATATGAGTGTTTAAACTCTTATTGATCAGAAATATGAGTGTTTAAACGCTTATTGATCAGAAATATGAGTGTTTAAACGCTTATTGTTCAGAAATATGACTGTTTAAACTCTTATTGATCAGAAATATGAGTGTTTAAACTCTTATTGCTCAGAAATATGAGTGTTTAAATGCTTATTGTTCAGAAATATGACTGTTTAAACTCTTATTGATCAGAAATATGAGTGTTTAAACTCTTATTGATCAGAAATATGAGTGTTTAAACGCTTATTGATCAGAGATATGAGTGTTTAAACGCTTATTGTTCAGAAATATGACTGTTTAAACTCTTATTGATCAGAAATATGAGTGTTTAAACTCTTATTGATCAGAAATATGAGTGTTTAAACGCTTATTGCTCAGAAATATGACTGTTTAAACTCTTATTGATCAGAAATATGATTGTTTAAACGCTTATTGCTCAGAAATACGAGTGTTTAAACGCTTATTGTTCAGAAATATGACTGTTTAAACTCTTATTGATCAGAAATATGAGTGTCTAAACTCTTATTGATCAGAAATATGAGTGTTTAAACGCTTATTGATCAGAAATATGAGTGTTTAAACGCTTATTGATCAGAGATATGAGTGTTTAAACGCTTATTGTTCAGAAATATGACTGTTTAAACTCTTATTGATCAGAAATATGAGTGTTTAAACTCTTATTGATCAGAAATATGAGTGTTTAAACGCTTATTGCTCAGAAATATGACTGTTTCAACTCTTATTGATCAGAAATATGATTGTTTAAACGCTTATTGCTCAGAAATACGAGTGTTTAAACGCTTATTGTTCAGAAATATGACTGTTTAAACTCTTATTGATCAGAAATATGAGTGTCTAAACACTTATTGATCAGAAATATGAGTGTTTAAACGCTTATTGCTCAGAAATACGAGTGTTTAAACGCTTATTGTTCAGAAATATGACTGTTTAAACTCTTATTGATCAGAAATATGAGTGTCTAAACTCTTATTGATCAGAAATATGAGTGTTTAAACGCTTATTGATCAGAAATATGAGTGTTTAAACGCTTATTGTTCAGAAATATGTTTTGTAATTATTTATTTAATAATAATGTATTTGAATGTTTGAATGTTACAATTAGAATAAAAAATATATTTTTCTTTTAATACAAAAACATAAAACAAATTTCAATGAAAACTTAATTTACAAATTGAAGAGTGTATATAAAACAAGTTTTACAAAGTATTTCAATACCCTCTCTCACTCTGACAATTGTAATTTATTTCTAAAAATTTGATAATTGACAGTTCCTAAAACTTTAGTACAATTATCTGCTAGTTGATCATTTGATTTAACATATTCGACCTTTATATTACCTTGAGCCAAATGATCTCGAATGAAATGGTATTTGATATCGATATGTTTGGATCTCTTGCATTCTGTATTTTTCGACATAAAAATACATCCTTGGTTGTCCTCATATATTGTTACAGAATAACTTTTACTTATAATTGCTAAGTCGTTCAAGATTCCTTTTAACCATATAGCTTCAGATGTAGCAGCACTTAGAGCTATATATTCAGCTTCAGATGAAGATGTTGCTACTGTTGCTTGTTTCTTACTTGACCAAGATATAGTATTAATATAAACTTGAAATATGTAACCACTAACTGATTTTCTATCAATATGATCAGATGCCCAATCTGCATCTGTATATCCAATTAACGGTTCAGTATTACTATTTTGTTTTATTTGCAACTTAAAATGTTTAGTTCCACTAACATATCTGAGAATCCTTTTAAGCATTTTCCAATTAATTTCTGTGGGGTTTTGTTGAAAACGACCCATGTATCCAATATGATAGCATATGTCAGGACGAACACAAAGCATTAAATACATTCAGCTACCTAATAACTCACGATATGGTTTATTAGTAATTTCAGATTTAGGTAGGTCTGACATTTTTTCCATTGGTGTCGTAGCAGGTTTACATTGTTCCATACCAAACTTCTTCAAAATGTTATTAATATTTGATTCTTGAGATAGTTCCATTATGCCATCTTCACGATTGTATTCAATTTTTATTCCCAAAAAGAACTTTAACTCTCCACAGTCTGACATTTCAAATCGTTTTTTCAATTCAAATTTTTAAAGTTGTTATTTCAGATAAATGTTTGCCTGCAATTAGTAAATCGTCTACATAGAGTAATAAATAAATGATGCTGGAATTTTTGTTTCTTATATACAAACAGTAGTCATGTTTAGATCTGCTGAAACCAATTTGAATTAAATAATTATTAATTTTTTCATTCCAACACCTGGGACTTTGTTTCAGACCATATAGAGATTTATTTAGTTTACAAACATAATTTTCTTTCACATCTACACCTTCGGGTGCCTGCATATAAATATCTTCTATAAGATCGCCATGAAGAAAGGCAGTTTTTACATCCACTTGATGAAAATAAAATTTCATTTGAACTCCAACAGCCTATACAATTCTTATAGTTGTTAGTTTAGCAACTGGTGCAAAGGTTTCTTCGTAATATATTCCGTGTTTCTGTAAGAAACCTTTTGCTACTAACCGAGCTTTATATTTCGACAATTCTCCATTCTCATTTTTCTTAATTCGAAATACCCACTTCGATTTCAATGGCTTCACATTCTTAGGTTTTTCAACTATGGTCCAAACGTTATTATCTTTCATTGATTTAAGTTCTTCTTTTACAGCTTCAATCCACTTATTACGATCTCCGCGAATTTCAATTTCATTAAATGTTGTTGGAGAATCATCTACCGGCTGTTCATGTATATCAGCATTATAACTTGTGAAATAATCTGTAAATACCTTGGGGATTAAACCACGAGCACTTCGTCTTAATGTTGAAGTCTCATTTGTTGTACTTTCAGAAACGTTTTCACTATCATCTATAGAAATTACTTCAGACTGAATGGAATTTGAAACTTCCGATATAGTGTCATCAATATCACCAACAACATCACATGATTCATCTTCCACAATATGGGATTCTGTTATTTCATTTGTAGTAATGACAACATCGTTATTTTCCCTCTCTTGCTCAATACTGCAAATAGAAATAATTTGGGGTTTAACCATTTTATTTTCACTTTTGAATGGAAAGACAGATTCATCAAATTTTACATCACGAGTTGTAAATATTTTCTGATTGGTATTGTTCCAAATTCTATAACCATTATTTGTATAACCAATCATTACACCATCTTGACTCTTTTCATCGAGCTTTATTCTCTTCTGTTCTGGTATCCAAGCATAAGCTTTGCAACCAAATATACGCAACTTTTTAATACTAGGTTTGTATCCATACCATAACTCAGCTGGTGTCTTCATTACCTTAATAGCTCTCGTTGGACTTCTATATATTAGGTGTACAGCCATTAATGCTGCTTCTCCCCATAATTTCTTTGGAGCATTTGATTCTATTAGCATAGTTCTTATTCTTTCAACTAAAGTTCTATTAAATCTTTCCGAAATACCATTTTGTTGTGGTGAGTACGCTATAGTATCTTCTATTTGTATACCTTTTTGTTTATAAAATAGTAATTGTTCTTTAGAATGATATTCGGTTCCTTGATCACAACGTAGTATAGAAATCTTTTTACCAAATTTAGCAGACACAAGAGCATTATATTCCTTAAATTTCTCAAAAACTTCAGATTTCTTTTTCATCATGTAAATTATCGCAAAATGGGTGTATTCATCAATGAACGATACAAAATATCGATATCCATCATGAGTATTGGGATTAATAGGACCACATACGTCACTGTGAATTCTTTCAAGAACACGATTAGAACGATAACGTAAACCGTCAAATGGATCACGACATTGTTTTCCTTTTATACATATGTCACATAAACCAAATTGCTTTACATTACCGATATCCAAAACCATTTCATTACGACTCATTAACTCAAGACTTTGTTGACTAATATGACCTAATCTACTATGCCATAATTTTCCTTCATCACGAGCACATAAATTGACAGATAGAGATTTATTAAATTTAATTTCAAAAACATTACCTTTCAATTCTGCAAAAGCTAATATACTACCTCTATACAAAATTGTTGCTCTATTTTCTTTAAAAACTACTTCAAACCCAGGTTTCGTTAATCTTCTAACAGATAATAGGTTCTCCCTTAGATTTGGCACGTACAAAACATCCTTCAAATTCACTTTGTTTCCAAATTGTGTGTATACAGTAATATCTCCAAGTTCATGAGCAATAAGTATTTCATTATCCTTGGCCACATTTATCTTTATTGGATTTTTCAAGGTAGTACTTTTGTTGAATAATTTTCGATCATTTACCAAATGATCACTCGATCCCGAATCCAAAATAAAACGCATATAATACTCTTCATTTATATTATTATTGACCATAAAGCATACAGGATCATCTTTAAATTTATCTTCTTCAAATTCAACAATCTTAGCATCTTGATGATTGTTAACCATATTAGCTTCTCTTTTGAATCGACAATTTGCTTTCATATGTCCTTTCTTACCGCAGTTGTGGCATTTTCCATTAAATTTAACAAATTTGTTGTTCTTAGCCGCGAAAACGGTACCTCCTTTACAGTCATCCGTTGTATCATTACGGTCACACCTTTTTCTCTCTTCTGCTAGCAGTCGTTGTTTCACTAGTTGAAGAGTCAATTCTTCTTCTTTTATATTCTCCAATGCTGTTACCAAAGGAGTAGATGAAGAATGGGGGTGCGACTACGATGAAAACGAATGGGGAGGCAACTACGATGAAAATGAATGGGGAAGCAACTTTTTTTTTTTTTAATTTTTTTAAAACAATGGAATTCGACTTTTACGATGAAAATGAAAGGGGATTCGACTTTTACTATGAAAACTAGAAAATTTTCCATTGTTTTAAAAAATTCTTATCTCACACATTTTTTTTCCACGTTGTTTCCTCTTTGGTCTTATTTTCGTGCCTATAGAAAAAATTTTTAAATGATAAAAAATTATTTTTTATTGTTTAAACTTTAAACAAACATTTTAGAGCATGAAGAGAAATGAATCGAGCATATTTTTTAAATTTTTTTTTTTTCACGCCCGTAGAAAAATTTTTTAAATGTTAAAAAATTATTTTTCATTGTTTTGAAAAATGTTTGTTGTTTTTAAAAATATACTTTAAGAAAAATTTTAAATATATTCTGATTTCTAAAAATAATGCAATATTTTATCGGTTTTTATCAGACAAACCACATCCGTCATTTTTTTTATAAATTTGACTTAGAAATAATAGATTTAAGAAAAATATGTAGAAAAATGATAACAGAAGGGTAATTTATAGTTTTCAAATAAACTTTAAAAACAAAGAAATAAAAATCTACTATTTCGTAATTTTCATGCTGATAGAAGAAGCCAATAGAAAATGCTAAAAATCTAGTTTCTTAATATTTGAATGCATCCGGCCTTGTAATAGAACACATTTTGTAAACTGATAATTTTTGAATTCTAAAGGCGGCGACAAATTCCCGCTTTATTTTAAGAATCCTTTTATACAGTAACCGTTGTGATTGTAGAAAATAAGATATACTTGTCTGGAATTATAGACGACAACATCACCACATATTGTTTGGTTTTAGGTCTAGAATTGAGTCAGACATCCGGCACAATTGTTTTAAAGAAAGATTATGTATATTGTATCCGTTGTTATTGTAGAAAATAAAGAAAGAATAGAATGTATCCTCATATCACAACATACTTATAATACATTTTTTCTAAATATTTTAAACAAATATGTATAAATACAGTGTTTTAAAACAGTAACTATTCAGTAGAAGTCAAACATTCAATTGCAAATAAAAAGAAATATGACCTCCAGAATGACGAACAGGGATATTGTAGCCGCCTTTAATAAATTGAGGAGCAAACAATACTGCTCCGTAAAGGACATTGAAACTGGTAAACCATATAAGGTTCTTCGGATGTTTCGCCATAACAACAAGTACGGAAATGTTGTGATAGCGGAGTTGGAGGAGTGGATGCTATACCTTCCAAAAAGATATAACGCTTTGGAAGATGCTGCTATTGAGGGGACCTCTGAGGAGCAATTTCTGCTGAGCAAAAAGACGGATATAATAACTGGGAACTATATCATAGAATTAGAAGAGATTGCTGAATATGGAAATTCGATAGAAGCAGATGATGAGGATCTGATGTTTATCCCCAACGCACAACCCTACTTTGGCTGGGAAAGTAGTAAAAAGGCGAAACATTAATTTTCTATTAGAATATAGTATTTTATAAAATAATAATAATAATTATAATAATAGAAATAATTAAAAATATATAAAACAAAAAAATTTTAGTTTTTTAATTTATTTCTTTATATAAAGATAGAACAAATTTTAAAATTTACTATTCTTATTAGCATAGCTGTTTTGAAATGATGTCTCGCATAACTATTATACAATTTTTAAAGGATTTTGATGGATGTATTTTTTTAGAGCATGTGGAATTAATCAAACATTTTCTAAAGTTAATAGATGAACGTGAAAAAAAAGATGATATACTACATTATAAATGCGGACTTATAAGTTGCTTACAAGAAGATGCTGAAGTGATTCCTGAACGATATGAAATAAACTTTGAAAAGCAAAAGAAAATGGTTGAAGACTTAATAAAAAAATATTATTTATTATCAAAATACTTTTATACCATATGAAAATTAAATAAAAAGCACTTTTTAAAAGAATTTTTTTTGTATTTATTTATTTTTATTTTTCTTATATAGAAATTCTAAACACAAGTGTCCACAATTAAATGTATTATATTGTTGTTTTCGCTCATGATTGTATTTGATGTTTTTACCCAAATATTTTATGATTTCCAACGGTGGTTGTAAATTTCCAAAACTATCAAAATATTCCAAATCATTATTGTTTTTATAATATGCTACCCAATGAGTGCCACTACCAGTTGAAGAATCCAAATTAACTATTCCACACTCTGCTTGTTTAGATCGTTTTGGAAGAATATCTCGCATAAAAACGCCTCTAAAATTATGAATATTTCTATTAGCAAACTTCATGATATCTGCATCTGTGAGTGGTCTGTTGGGTAGCATATTTAATAGTTTTTTGAATTTTTACAAATTATACCATAACCTCTCTTGTATGGTTTAAGATATAGTCCTTTTCCCATGGCAATAGATTCCATTGCTTTATTGTGACGTGTAGATTCATCTAACTTTTTCTTAGCATTTTTAGCAGAGGTAACAGCTTTTGCAATTGATGTAGCTCCCGAAGTTATACTGCCTAATGCTCCAAGTGCAGTTAGAATTGGAATAAGTGGTAAGAATCCACCAGTTTTGGGAAGTTTTATAATCCGTGGAACAATGACATTATGTTTATTTCCTTTAAATGATTTATTAATAACTTTGTGAGCGATTTTAATAGCATCTTGTATATCCTGAGGTTTCTCTTTCTTCAACATATTGGTAGCAGTTTTAATAGTTTTCAAAAACAGTTTTTTATTGCAGAGCAGTTTTTTGTTTTGGAGTCCCATACCAAGTTTTGTTTTTGTCTTCATTGCATTGGTCACTATATATGCACTTGTCTTTTCACCAATACTACTATCTTTCGCTAAAACTCGTTCCCAAGCTCTTTCAGTTAATACTTTGTCAGCTTGACTGCGTTCTGTTGAATCATTACTTTGCGAATAAGCTATATCATGTTCTTTACAAGCAGCATCTAATGGATTAATGCCTTTATCTCCTCTAGCTAAACGTTTTTTTAATTTTGTTCCTGGTCCGCAAAATTGATATCCGGGTACATGAAGCTCTATTGGTAAAAGGTCGATTAAATTATTTAATATACCTTGTCCTTTCATAACTTTTTCTGAAATGAATAAAATATTAATGTGTAACATCTTATATATACTTTGACAAACAAACAAAATTGATTAGTTATCAAAATGCGTTTAATAAAACAAGACAAAAATATTTCCGTGAGAAACATGGACTTTTCTACTGATGCAAATACAAAACTACGTCATAGTAGTTTATTACCGGACAGCATTAGGGCTCTAATTGTTGGTCCATCTAATTGTGGGAAGACTAATGTTATGCTTAGTCTCATTGAAAGTCCGAATGGTCTAAAATTTGAGAACATATATTTATATTCAAAATCGCTCTATCAACCAAAATATCAGTACTTGGAAAAACTCATGGCACCTATAACAGGGATGGGATATTTTACATTTAGTGATAATGAGAGTGTTATACCGCCTGATGAAGCCAAAAATAATTCACTAATGATATTCGATGATGTTGCTTGTGAGAAACAAAATAATATACGATCATATTTTTGTATGGGTCGCCACAGAAATGTTGATTCTTTTTACTTATGTCAAACATATACAAGAATTCCTAAACATTTGATTCGAGACAACGCAAATATGATAATTATGTTCAAACAGGATGAATTAAATATGCGTCACGTTTATAATGATCACGTTGGAACAGATATGGCATTTGAAAAATTTTATGATATGTGTCGTGAATGTTGGCAAGACAAATTCGGCTTTTTAGTTATTAGCAAAGATAATGAGATGAATGGTGGGAGATATAGAAAATTCTTTGATAACTTTATTCAATTATAAAAGCTGTTCATGAGCTGTTGAAAGCTGTTGAAAGCTGTTCATGAGCTGTTGAAAGCTGTTCATGAGCTGTTCATGAGCTGTTCAAAGCTGTTCAAAGCTGTTCAAAGCTGTTCATGAGCTGTTCAAAGCTGTTCAAAGCTGTTCATGAGCTGTTCAAAGCCGTTCATGAGCTGTTGAAAGCTGTTCAAAGCTGTTCAAAGCTGTTCATGAGCTGTTCAAAGCTGTTCAAAGCTGTTCATGAGCTGTTCAAAGCCGTTCATGAGCTGTTGAAAGCTGTTCAAAGCTGTTCATGAGTTGATCCAAAGCTGATAATAGTTGAATAAAAAGAATGTGCAAAACAGTTTCACCATTATTACTGTTATTAACTTGCAAGCAATGGTATTGATCTCCTAGATCTATATTAACATGAATGAACAACTACTTAAAGAATTAATAAAGACTCGATCTGTTTTAAAAAAAAAATATAGAAGTTTAAAAGTTGGTGAGACTGAAAACGATGAGAGATTAGAAAAAACATTTAAGCCAATAACTGAACCATTAAAAGAACTTGTGAAAAATAACAACACTCAGTATGATAAACCTAAGGCAGAAAATATTTACACTCAAAACAATTCCTTCGATTTCAATAATATGTTGTCTAAAGTAGAAACGAGTACCCCTAAGAAAGACATACAACTTAAAGATGATGAAAGCAGTAACGATACAATCAGTGTAGATTCGACATTTAATTCAGCTAATAATTCATCGAATGTTATTGACTTATCATTATTGCAGAAAAATAAATTGCTTGATACAACATATGGTCCACATAAAAACTCACATAATATTTGGAAGTTTGGTAATAGTGATATTGAAATAAACGAAGAAAAAATTATCATTGGAAATCAAAATTGGGCCATTACACCAGGCTTGGTTGAATTATTGTTTCATAAAGAACCAACAAATTATGAATCATATGAGTTAGATATTTATAAAAATATTTTGATTAAAACCAATGCGCACAAAAGACAATATAATTTCAAAAATCAAATTAAGGGCACTAAAAGCAAAAAGTATAACACTATTATAAAAAAATTGTTTAAGGATGAAATTTCAGTAACACCAAAAAGATCATTAAGATCACAAACACATAAAGGAAACGGAATGCTTATGAAAGTCAATAATGAAAGACCAAACTATATATACTGGAACGATCCTAATGAATTAGTAGATCGACTTAGACTATTGGTTGCATCGGAAGGCGCGGGACACAATAATCATCGCAATGAAATTAATTCAATTTTAGAGGAATTGCAAGAAGCAAATATTATTGTATAGAAAGAAATAAACTTAAATAAATAGTGAAATGATAACAAAATATGCCTGTTGATAAGTTTGGTCATCACTCAAAAAGTCAAAACGATTTTATAAAAAATGAAAAAAATAAAAGAAAAATTCATCAAATTGTTGGACTTGTGTTGGATAAAAATAATAACATTAATGTTCAAAACAAAAGGATCACAAATGTTTCGTTTCCTACACAAGAAAAAGACGCTGTTAATAAACATTACTTGGGAACAGAAATCAGACAATTGCAACAAGATTTAACAACATTGAATAAACAAGAATATAAAAAACTTGATGGAAAACTTGATAATATTGATAATTCAATACAAAATATGATATCTCATAGAGAGATGTCTTTAAAATTACATTTTAGTGAACAGATCGAAACGCTGTTAGATAAAGTACAAAGACTGGAAAATTTTGTTTTTACGTCAATAATTACAAAAAGTGAACCGCCAAGCAGTACAATTCCAATAAAAAAGAAATATAAAATAAAATATTAATATAATTCAAGAATGGATGAAAAACGAGAGTTGGTTATTGAGCTTCATTCCCAAGCAAGAAAAAATTTTAAACGACGGAGAGTAATAATGAAGGGCATGGATGATTTATGGCAAGCAGATTTAGTTGAAATGGGAAATTACTCCACATATAATAAAGGATTTAAGTATTTATTAACAGTCATCGATACCTTTTCAAAATTTGCTTGGATTCGACCACTAAAATCTAAAACGGCTCTAGATGTTACAAATGCTATGAATGACATATTTAATTTAGGCCGTAGACCAAAAAATTTGCAAACAGATGATGGAAAAGAATTTTTCAACAACTTATTCAAAAATCTAATGACAAAATATAAAATTAATCACTATTCTACTTACAGCATTATGAAAGCCTCAATTGTAGAACGATTTAACAGAACTCTGAAAGGTATGATGTGGAAAGAATTCAGTTATAATGGTTCATATCATTGGGTTGATTTGTATGAAAAACTAATTAGTGATTATAATAAAAAAATCCATCGAGTTATCAAAATGGCTCCTATTGACGTAAATCCTTCTAATGAAAAATTATTATTAAATACCGTTTATAATCATATAAAAATATTTAAGAAAAACAAGTTTAATATTGGTGACAATGTACGCATCAGCAAATATAAACATTGTTTTGAAAAAGGGTATACTCCAAATTGGACAACAGAAATATTTAAAATAAAGCATATTCAAATTACATATCCAACGACATATATTTTAGAAGACTATATGGGAAATCCTATTAAAGGTGGATTCTATGAGCAGGAGCTACTATCAACCAGATATCCGAATACTTATCTTGTGGAAAAGGTTATAAGAATAAAAAATAATCGTGCATTTGTTAAATGGTTGGGATTTTCAAATGATCACAACTCTTGGATTAATAAAAACGAAATATTGTAATAAATTCATGTATCTATTAAGTTTATAAATAAAGAAAATATATTTTAAAACAAAAAAAAAAATATATGTTTTTATTCATTCCATTTTTAGTATTCAATATGTCTATTACATTAACTTTGAACGGAAACTCGTCAATTTTAACTGCAAATTATTTTCCACCCATAGCATTGGAAGAGGATTATGAATGCTCACTTATAGATTTTCATACATATAATAGCATACCCAATGTCGATGAGGATAATAATTTGTTTCATATTGGGGATAACATTATTGAAATTCCTATTGGTTCCTATGAGCTGGAAGATATTGCAGATTATTTAGAAAGTGAATATGAGCATTTGACTAATGGTGATAAATCTATTAAAATAGAAGCCAACAACAATACAATGAGAGTTGAAATAGCTACTTCTCATGATTCAATATATTTCAATAAAAAAAGAACAATTGGACAGTTAATGGGCTTTAACAAAAAAACTTTAAATGGGGGTTCCAATTATCTCTCCGAACTGCCCGTAAATATTCTTAAAGTGAATACAATACGTCTCGATTGTAATATCGCTGTTGGATCTTATATAAATGGAGAAAGGGCACATACAATTCATGAATTTGGAATAAATGTTTCCCCAGGATATAAAATGGATGAAATTCCACGAAACTTAATCTATTTACCACTAAACACCAAGGAGGTCAGTTCTATCACAGTCACTATTGTAGATCAAAATAGTGAGTTTATAAATTTTCGTGGTGAAAATATTACTCTTCGCCTTCATTTACGACCCAAACAATAATGATTATATATAATAAAAACGTTGTTGTTAGAATGAGGAGAGACATTAGTGTGTTGAACATTGAATCAGCAAGAACAACCTTAAACGCATCAAAACTGACCGAAGCTAATAAAAAATTCCTAAAATCCTTGAATTTTATTTTAAAGAATAATGACTGACATAATTAATGTTTTAGAAAAACCAATGATGGATGAAAGAATTATAAAAAAAGATTATCATACATATACACCATATATTCAATCATTTAATAATAATGATGAAATTCGCATTTCAATACAAAATCAAGATTTATATGTTTTACCGAGTGAAAGCTTTTTGTATATTGAAGGTACTGTGTTAGATGCTACAAGTGGTCTAAAATCGAAAAACTTTAAATTGAAAAATAATTTTGTACCCAATTTATTTGAGGAGATTCGTTATGAGCTTAATGGCGTCGAAATAGATCGCACTCGACATTTGGGTGTTTCTAGCACAATTAAAAATTATCTATCCCTAAATGACAGCGAAAGTATTATGATGGGGAATGCAAGCTGGTCTTATGACAAAGACATCGATGTTGGTGAAGGATTTTTCAACTTTTATGTCCCGCTTAAATCATTATTAGGATTTGCTGAGGATTATAATAAAATTATGTTGAATTGTAAACATGAATTAATATTATTACGTACCAAAAATGATGATAATATTGTAAATTCTAATCAAACTACTGAAAAACCAAAAATTACAATTCAAAATATTAGTTGGAGAATTCCGCATGTAAAACTTTCGGATTATGCTAAACTGAACACAATAAAAATTATTAATAGTGGAAATGTGTTGCCAATAGCATTTCGTAGTTGGGATTGCCACTATCATCCTCAACTATCAGCATCACAAAATCATATTTGGAATGTGAAACTAGCTGCAAACAGGGAACGTCCACGTTTTGTACTAATTGCTTTTAAACATAACAATAAGCTTACCCATTCAAATCTTAACAATATTAAAGTACATTTAAATTCAGACTCATATCCCTATGATGACTTAAATGTTAAATTTGATAATCAACGTTTTGCCATTCTATATGATATGTATGTTAAATTTCAACAAAATTTTTATATGAGGGAGGCTCAACCACTCCTCTCAGCTGAAGAATTTAAGGAAAAAGCACCTATAATCGTGATTGATGTTAGTCATCAAAATGAAGCAGTCACAACAGGCCCAATTGATATAAAAGTTGAGTTTTCTACAGATAAAATAGTAGAGGCCAATACATCTGCATACTGTTTACTCATACATGATCGTTTAATCGAATACTCACCCCTTACAGCTTCAGTCAAAAAAATTGTTTAACGCAATGAATAAAATGTATTAATTTCAATATTTTCAATTATAGGTTTATTTAACAACATTATTTTTAAACTTAAAATTATAGAACAATAAATAAATTTGTTAAAAAGTAAAATTTAAATAAATAAATAAATTATTAAATAATATCACATGTGTTTTATTTTTTATTTTTATTATTTTATTCTAATATTTCAACTCCATAAACATTTCATCGTCATCATCAGACAATAAATAATTATTATCTACATTTAAATTATTTGAATTTATATCTAAAAAAATTTGGTCATTTCCGTCATTATACCATTCATTAATGTTTGATTCTACATTAGAAGTGTCCTCTATTAAATATTCTGCAATATCATCTATTTCAAAATCACTCTCTTTTAACTTATAATGCCCCCAAGCATATGTCTGAATACCATCGAACTTTATGTATCTCTTGTCATCATTGTGACTTAAAACTACTTTTTTTATTTTTTGTGTATATATTTGATGTCGGTACGTTCGAAATGTATACATTGAATCACTGTACACATTTTTGGAATATAAACACTTTTTGTAGTCGATTAATGTTATTCTATCTAATGCCATTTTTTTCACACCCTTGGATTTTTTAATTTCTCCATTATCTTCATTCCTAATTGAGTACATTTTCGCCCTTAAACCTACAAATTCTCTCATAATTACTCCACAGTTTTCATCCTTCATCATTCCCAAAACTTTTTTATTTACAATTGGTAAATTAAATTTATTTTGAGGGTTATAATCTGAAGTATCAAAACGTTGAAGTACATCATTTGAGATATCCTTATAGAAATCTTCTGTTTTAATGGTATATATAAATGAATCTGTATCCATGTAATTTAAATGAAGTCTAGTATTAAATTTGGGTTTCATATAGCCATAGTGAAATTCATACATTTTCCATTTGGATAGTTCTAATACACTAAAACCTAAGTACATTGGTTTATTACATTTAATGTTAACTCGTTTAAGTTGAACGGCAAACATATCATCTCCAAACCTAGACAGACTATGAAAATTCAATTGAGCAATATGAGCTCTTGCTTCCCTATGATTTCTTCTAACCGATTCCCACTGTGTTACTATGTACACATTCTTTCTTTTTTCTACATTCTCCATGGTCTTGCCATAAACTGCATTATTTAGTAACTTGAAGAAATCTTTTTCGAATGCATTTGTCGCTCTAGTCCTATGAAAAGTATTTAAGTCGATATATGACTTTAACCATGGAGCCTGTTTAAATTTTATAACTCTATGGATTTTTTTCAAAATCATACCATTCTCTATACACTGTTTCAAAACTCTATAATGTATAGAATAATTTCTCTTATTAGTTAGATCTGCTATTAATTTTTCATTCCTCATGGGAGGAATTACTTTATTTTGAGGACAGAAAGGTAAATCATTATGTAGATCATGTAGTCCAGTAGGATAATCTAAATCCACTTCCAAAATATAACCCTCACTGGACTCATCTTCAATACAATTTATATTAAGAGAATTTATTTCCTCATTGCTTAACCAAACAAAATCTGAATATGGTAGGTATTGCGACATTGCCCATCCATATAAATTATTTGCATCCAAGTACATTAGATATTGTGATGACTTTGTTCTGTCATAATCACTCATGTACTTATTATTGGCCACAGAATGTCTTAATGAACATTGAACAAGTCCTCCTCTAATGCCAGTTTTTACCATACTATACATATCAACATCAGTTATAAGTTCTAAACGTATTTTTGTTGATTTCAACATGGCGTCCCAAGATAAACCAGGTGCTGTATAATAATGGCAGGGATCCAAACCATAAATGCTTTTGCAAATCTTTCTGAAATTTTCAAAAATGTCTGCTAAAATGAGTGTATCACTTTTAACATACAATTCTGTATATTCTAACAATGTTTTACAATTAAATTTTTCCCATACTTTTTTAGCATGTTGGTAATCTTCTGCTTTACATTCTTTGTTCGTCAACAAATTTTTAAATTCTTCCCGTTCAGGGAGATTTCCTTCAGATAGTTTGGAAAATGAGTCAATATAAGAATATGGGAATATTCCCTTTCTTCTTATTAAGTCAAATTCAGCTTCGTTTGGAAAATATTTCTTAATGATTTTAAAATCATCAGAAGCTAAATTAGAGGATAATGCGTCTAAACTGGATGCCATAAACCTAAATGAGTCTACAAACCTTAACTGAAAACTATCATTTTCTATTGGTACATTTTTTGTAATGGAAATATAAGTCTCCTTATTGATAGGGATTATTTCTATGGTACCCTCAGCTTTACCTAATTCTTTTATAAACAAATGACTATCATAGGATGATAAATTATGAAAAAACACTGGTATGAATTTTTTAATTTTGTAATTAATATTACAATGGTTGTGAAGGGCAGATCGATAGCGACCAGTCAAATGACAATGGTCACGAACTCTATCATCATCTAAAGATTTTCCGCAAAGTCTACAATTTATACAACTTCTAAATTCCTCATTTTCTTCAGTTGTAAGGGCTTTCATTGGAACTACTTTATTTATATACATATTAAAAATTTCTGTTGTGTCCTTTAACAATTCCCTTACAAATACTTGGGGGCTATCTAATCCGCTATAAGTGAATGATTTTGAGTATCTGTCATTATAACTACACTTAATGTAATAACTAAATGAACAGGGGATGTGCTTCTGTTCATTTATAGTTTTCTCACTAACCTTATTATTAATTTTTTGTAATAAACATTCAAAGTCCGCGTAAACAACGAATGGCACTTCTAAATTATTCGTGAAATTTTGAAATTCTATATATCTGTCTTCACCTTCAGGCATTGTCGTCACCATCTGTGTACATCCATCTTTGTGTCGGATTGCCATTTCAGGATCTTGGGAATATGTTAAGCATGTCATACAAAAATTAAGGCTATTTTTGCTATTAGTTAATGATGATCTGAGAAATCTGAAAGAAACAAAATTAAATAAATATATAATAATGAACAACTTTCTTAAATGTGAAAACTTACCTTGACAAATCTTTAATAAGAACATAATGTCTTTTGCTACATTCCTCGTTCTCCAACAACATCAAACTTACATGAATTCGCCTATATTTTTGACAAACTCTGTAAGGTCCAACAATTTGGTTTCCCTTTAAATCAAATCCAAATACGTTGATGCTTATTAAAGGATTTTGTGCCTCAAATTTATTGATTTCATTTAAACCCATTGGGAATTCTATATTTTCAAAATTGAGAATCATCTCATTAACATAAATAATATTGTTTTCAATATTATGAATATTGTATGAGGAGCACATTGTTGCTTCTTTAGGATTATTTGGTGCCTTTAGTGCAGCTATAATACACCATTTGAAACAAAACACGTCATCATTTTTAATATTGATGCACGCATTTAGTTTCATTAGTTTGTACGGTAGGGTAATATAACTCGATCCTCGAATTATGTTGTGCTGGTTTATATTAATGTGTAAATATTTTATTTCCAGTAATGCCCATCCACTGTCCCGTTCCTGGAACTCAGACATTTTATTTTTTAAATTTTCAGCCTTCTCCAAATAAATATTTCTTAAGATGTGGGAGCGGTTAACAGCAGTCATTTTTGTCACATGTGACATTGACTCGATTTTCTCTGTTTCTTCACAGATCTTAATGTAAACGCATTCTAACTCAAAATTGCATTTAAAATTTACTTGTTTGTCCAGGGAATGTTGTAATATTTTTAAAACTTCTTCCTCTGCTTCTCCCAAAAATTCCTCCACAAATATAACATCTACCTTAGGATTTGAGTAGGTATATATTTCCACTCTTTCCATGAAGTCGCTAGATCTTAACAAAATATTTTTCGTAATATTTGTGCCACCATTGCTGCTTTCTCTATGTTGTCTTGTCCTTAGATGATGACCCCAATCCAACCTTCCAACATTAATTTTGCATTGGGTACAATGCATCAGGCTTTGATGAATTTTGGAATGGTTTTCCAAACCTCGAACTGTTTTAAAGATCTTTCCACAAATAAAGCAATCCAAATTAATTGTTGGATGTACAAGGTGGACGTCCATATGTTTTTTTAATAAAACTTTCTTATAAAAATGTTGTCCACAATGTTCACAGGGGAAGACATTTAATTTATTCCAACTTTTTTTGTGGTTGAGTAAACCACTTAATGTAGGTGATTTTGCGATAGTTGAAGTGGAAGGATTATTGTCCATTGCTGATTCCATTTTTAATATTTTATTTTTTTTTTGTTTCTCAAAAAATTATATTACAAATAAATGTATATGTTATTAAGTTTGAGTATTAATTCAAACTAATGGTACTTAAAGAAAAACTAGTATTCAAACCTTCACTTTTTTCAAAAATAATGCATTATTAGTCATATGTATTTAGTTATAATAATAAAAGATAAGTCTTAAAATAAAGCGGGAATTTGTCGCCGCCTTTTGAATTCAAAAATTATCAGTTTACAAAATGTGTTCTATTACAAGGCCGGATGCATTCAAATATTAAGAAACTAGATTTTTAGCATTTTCTATTGGCTTCTTCTATCAGCATGAAAATTACGAAATAGTAGATTTTTATTTCTTTGTTTTTAAAGTTTATTTGAAAACTATAAATTACCCTTCTGTTATCATTTTTCTACATATTTTTCTTAAATCTATTATTTCTAAGTCAAATTTATAAAAAAAGGACGGATGTGGTTTGTCTGATAAAAACCGATAAAATATTGCATTATTTTTAGAAATCAGAAAACAATTGTGCCGGATGTCTGACTCAATTCTAGACCTAAAACCAAACAATATGTGGTGATGTTGTCGTCTATAATTCCAGACAAGTATATCTTATTTTCTACAATCACAACGGTTACTGTATAAAAGGATTCTTAAAATAAAGCGGAAATTTGTCGCCGCCTTTAGAATTCAAAAATTATCAGTTTACAAAATGTGTTCTATTACAAGGCCGGATGCATTCAAATATTAAGAAACTAGATTTTTAGCATTTTCTATTGGCTTCTTCTATCAGCATGAAAATTACGAAATAGTAGATTTTTATTTCTTTGTTTTTAAAGTTTATTTGAAAACTATAAATTACCCTTCTGTTATCATTTTTCTACATATTTTTCTTAAATCTATTATTTCTAAGTCAAATTTATAAAAAAATGACGGATGTGGTTTGTCTGATAAAAACCGATAAAATATTGCATTATTTTTAGAAATCAGAATATATTTAAAATTTTTCTTAAAGTATATTTTTAAAAACAACAAACATTTTTCAAAACAATGAAAAATAATTTTTTAACATTTAAAAAATTTTTCTACGGGCGTGAAAAAAAAAAAATTTAAAAAATATGCTCGATTCATTTCTCTTCATGCTCTAAAATGTTTGTTTAAAGTTTAAACAATAAAAAATAATTTTTTATCATTTAAAAATTTTTTCTATAGGCACGAAAATAAGACCAAAGAGGAAACAACGTGGAAAAAAAATGTGTGAGATAAGAATTTTTTAAAACAATGGAAAATTTTCTAGTTTTCATAGTAAAAGTCGAATCCCCTTTCATTTTCATCGTAAAAGTCGAATTCCATTGTTTTAAAAAAATTAAAAAAAAAAAAAGTTGCTTCCCCATTCATTTTCATCGTAGTTGCCTCCCCATTCGTTTTCATCGTAGTCGCACCCCCATTCTTCATCTACTCAAAGGGTCATAGCTATCAGGAAGACTTACAAATATCTGCGACACCAAATCGCTTTCAGCTAATTCAGCACCAGCCGAGTTCAGTTGTCTTACCAGGCTATCAAATTCAATGAAGTGGTCTTTCATTTTTGTATCATCCGATAATTTTAGTCTTGCTAATTGCTTTCGTATGATCGTTTGACTGGTTGACGACTTCACCGCAAATACATCCTTCAATGCATTCCACATTGCTTTTGATGTAGATTTATCACGAACATAATCCAGATAATCATCGGATATACAGCTTACCAGAACCGATTTCGCCTTTTTATCTTTCTCCAAAAATTTTCTTATTTCACTTTCATTTGCGTTTTCTGGTAGACTTGATTCCACTGCTTCTAACACATCAATTGCATCCAAATACATTTTTGCCCGAAAACTCCAGTTTTCATATCCTGTTCCATTAAATTGAACTATTCCATGAGGAACTTCCTTACGTTGGTCGCCCATAACCTTTTGTAATTATTTATTTAATAATAATGTATTTGAATGTTTGAATGTTACAATTAGAATGAAAAATATATTTTTCTTTTAATACAAAAACATAAAACAAATTTCAATGAAAACTTAATTTACAAATTGAAGAGGGTATATAAAACATGTTTTACAAAGTATTTCAATAATACTTATGACTGTTTAAACTCTTATTGATCAGAAATATGAGTGTTTAAACTCTTATTGCTCAGAAATATGAGTGTTTAAACGCTTATTGTTCAGAAATATGACTGTTTAAACTCTTATTGATCAGAAATATGAGTGTTTAAACGCTTATTGATCAGAGATATGAGTGTTTAAACGCTTACTGTTCAGAAATATAACTGTTTAAACTCTTATTGCTCAGAAATATGAGTGTTTAAACGCTTATTGTTCAGAAATATGACTGTTTAAACTCTTATTGATCAGAAATATGAGTGTTTAAACGCTTATTGTTCAGAAATATGACTGTTTAAACTCTTATTGATCAGAAATATGAGTGTTTAAACTCTTATTGATCAGAAATATGAGTGTTTAAACGCTTATTGTTCAGAAATATGACTGTTTAAACTCTTATTGATCAGAAATATGATTGTTTAAACGCTTATTGTTCAGAAATATGACTGTTTAAACTCTTATTGATCAGAAATATGAGTGTTTAAACGCTTATTGATCAGAGATATGAGTGTTTAAACGCTTACTGTTCAGAAATATGACTGTTTAAACTCTTATTGATCAGAAATATGAGTGTTTAAACTCTTATTGCTCAGAAATATGAGTGTTTAAACACTTATTGTTCAGAAATATGACTGTTTAACTCTCATTGATCAGAAATATGATTGTTTAAACGCTTATTGCTCAGAAATATGAGTGTTTAAACGCTTATTGTTCAGAAATATGACTGTTTAAACTCTTATTGATCAGAAATATGAATGTTTAAACGCTTATTGTTCAGAAATATGACTGTTTAAACTCTTATTGATCAGAAATATGAGTGTTTCAACTCTTATTGATCAGAAATATGAGTGTTTAAACGCTTATTGTTCAGAAATATGACTGTTTAAACTCTTATTGATCAGAAATATGATTGTTTAAACGCTTATTGCTCAGAAATATGAGTGTTTAAACGCTTATTGCTCAGAAATATGACTGTTTAAACTCTTATTGATCAGAAATATGATTGTTTAAACGCTTATTGAAATATGAAATATGACTGTTTAAACTCTTATTGATCAGAAATATGAGTGTTTAAACGCTTATTGATCAGAGATATGAGTGTTTAAACGCTTACTGTTCAGAAATATGACTGTTTAAACTCTTATTGATCAGAAATATGAGTGTTTAAACTCTTATTGCTCAGAAATATGAGTGTTTAAACACTTATTGTTCAGAAATATGACTGTTTAACTCTCATTGATCAGAAATATGATTGTTTAAACGCTTATTGCTCAGAAATATGAGTGTTTAAACGCTTATTGTTCAGAAATATGACTGTTTAAACTCTTATTGATCAGAAATATGAATGTTTAAACGCTTATTGTTCAGAAATATGACTGTTTAAACTCTTATTGATCAGAAATATGAGTGTTTAAACTCTTATTGATCAGAAATATGAGTGTTTAAACGCTTATTGTTCAGAAATATGACTGTTTAAACTCTTATTGATCAGAAATATGATTGTTTAAACGCTTATTGCTCAGAAATATGAGTGTTTAAACGCTTATTGCTCAGAAATATGACTGTTTAAACTCTTATTGATCAGAAATATGATTGTTTAAACGCTTATTGATCAGAAATATGAGTGTTTAAACGCTTATTGATCAGAAATATGAGTGCTTAAACGCTTATTGTTCAGAAATATGACTGTTTAAACTCTTATTGATCAGAAATATGACTGTTTAAACTCTTATTGATCAGAAATATGAGTGTTTAAAAGCTTATTGTTCAGAAATATGACTGTTTAAACTCTTATTGATCAGAAATATGATTGTTTAAACGCTTATTGCTCAGAAATATGAGTGCTTAAACGCTTATTGCTCAGAAATATGACTGTTTAAACTCTTATTGATCAGAAATATTAGTGTTTAAACGCTTATTGATCAGAAATATGAGTGTTTAAACGCTTATTGTTCAGAAATATGACTGTTTAAACTCTTATTGATCAGAAATATGAGTGTTTAAACGCTTATTGATCAGAGATATGAGTGTTTAAACACTTATTGTTCAGAAATATGACTGTTTAAACTCTTATTGATCAGAAATATGATTGTTTAAACGCTTATTGATCAGAAATATGAGTGTTTAAACTCTTATTGCTCAGAAATATGAGTGTTTAAACGCTTATTGTTCAGAAATATGACTGTTTAAACTCTTATTGATCAGAAATATGAGTGTTTAAACGCTTATTGATCAGAGATATGAGTGTTTAAACGCTTATTGTTCAGAAATATGACTGTTTAAACTCTCATTGATCAGAAATATGAGTGTTTAAACTCTTATTGCTCAGAAATATGAGTGTTTAAACGCTTATTGTTCAGAAATATGACTGTTTAAACTCTTATTGATCAGAAATATGAGTGTTTAAACTCTTATTGATCAGAAATATGAGTGTTTAAACGCTCAGAAATATGAGTGTTTAAACGCTTATTGCTCAGAAATATGACTGTTTAAACTCTTATTGATCAGAAATATGATTGTTTAAACGCTTATTGCTCAGAAATATGAGTGTTTAAACGCTTATTGTTCAGAAATATGACTGTTTAAACTCTTATTGATCAGAAATATGAGTGTTTAAACTCTTATTGATCAGAAATATGCGTGTTTAAACGCTTATTGTTCAGAAATATGACTGTTTAAACTCTTATTAATCAGAAATATGAGTGTTTAAGCTCTTATTGATCAGAAATATGAGTGTTTAAACGCTTATTGATCAGAAATATGAGTGCTTAAACGCTTATTGTTCAGAAATATGACTGTTTAAACTCTTATTGATCAGAAATATGAGTGTTTAAACTCTTATTGCTCAGAAATATGAGTGTTTAAACGCTTATTGTTCAGAAATATGACTGTTTAAACTCTTATTGATCAGAAATATGATTGTTTAAACGCTTATTGCTCAGAAATATGAGTGTTTATACTCTTATTGAGAAATATGACTGTTTAAACTCTTATTGATCAGAAATATGAGTGTTTAAACTCTTATTGCTCAGAAATATGAGTGTTTAAACGCTTATTGTTCAGAAATATGACTGTTTAAACTCTTATTGATCAGAAATATGAGTGTTTAAACGCTTATTGATCAGAGATATGAGTGTTTAAACGCTTACTGCTCAGAAATATGACTGTTTAAACTCTTATTGATCAGAAATATGAGTGTTTAAACACTTATTGCTCAGAAATATGAGTGTTTAAACGCTTATTGTTCAGAAATATGACTGTTTAAACTCTTATTGATCAGAAATATGAATGTTTAAACGCTTATTGTTCAGAAATATGACTGTTTAAACTCTTATTGATCAGAAATATGAGTGTTTAAAAGCTTATTGTTCAGAAATATGACTGTTTAAACTCTTATTGATCAGAAATATGATTGTTTAAATGCTTATTCCTCAGAAATATGAGTGTTTAAACGCTTATTGCTCAGAAATATGACTGTTTAAACTCTTATTGATCAGAAATATGATTGTTTAAACGCTTATTGTTCAGAAATATGACTGTTAAACTCTCATTGATCAGAAATATGATTGTTTAAACGCTTATTGCTCAGAAATATGTGTGTTTAAACGCTTATTGTTCAGAAATATGACTGCTTAAACTCTTATTGATCAGAAATATGAGTGTTTAAACGCTTATTGTTCAGAAATATGACCGTTTAAACTCTTATTGATCAGAAATATGAGTGTTTAAACTCTTATTGATCAGAAATATGAGTGTTTAAACGCTTATTGTTCAGAAATATGACTGTTTAAACTCTTATTGATCAGAAATATGATTGTTTAAACGCTTATTGCTCAGAAATATGAGTGTTTAAACGCGTATTGCTCAGAAATATGACTGTTTAAACTCTTATTGATCAGAAATATGAGTGTTTAAACTCTTATTGCTCAGAAATATGAGTGTTTAAACGCTTATTGTTCAGAAATATGACTGTTTAAACTCTTATTGATCAGAAATATGAGTGTTTAAACGCTTATTGATCAGAGATATGAGTGTTTAAACGCTTACTGTTCAGAAATATGACTGTTTAAACTCTTATTGATCAGAAATATGAGTGTTTAAACGCTTATTGCTCAGAAATATGAGTGTTTAAACGCTTATTGTTCAGAAATATGACTGTTTAAACTCTTATTGATCAGAAATATGAGTGTTTAAAAGCTTATTGTTCAGAAATATGACTGTTTAAACTCTTATTGATCAGAAATATGATTGTTTAAATGCTTATTCCTCAGAAATATGAGTGTTTAAACGCTTATTGCTCAGAAATATGACTGTTTAAACTCTTATTGATCAGAAATATGATTGTTTAAACGCTTATTGTTCAGAAATATGACTGTTTAAACTCTTATTGATCAGAAATATGAGTGTTTAAACTCTTATTGATCAGAAATATGAGTGTTTAAACGCTTATTGTTCAGAAATATGACTGTTTAAACTCTTATTGATCAGAAATATGAGTGTTTAAACTCTTATTGATCAGAAATATGAGTGTTTAAACGCTTATTGTTCAGAAATATGACTGTTTAAACTCTTATTGATCAGAAATATGATTGTTTAAACGCTTATTGAAATATGAAATATGACTTTTTAAACTCTTATTGTTCAGAAATATGACTGTTTAAACTCTTATTGATCAGAAATATGAGTGTTTAAACTTTTATTGATCAGAAATATGAGTGTTTAAACGCTTATTGTTCAGAAATATGACTGTTTAAACTCTTATTGATCAGAAATATGAGTGTTTAAACGCTTATTGCTCTGATTGTTTAAACGCTTATTGATCAGAAATATGAGTGTTTAAACGCTTACTGTTCAGAAATGTGACTGTTTAAACTCTTATTGATCATAAATATGAGTGTTTAAACTCTTATTGATCAGAACTATGAGTGTTTAAACGCTTATTGTTCAGAAATATGACTGTTAAACTCTCATTGATCAGAAATATGATTGTTTAAACGCTTATTGCTCAGAAATATGTGTGTTTAAACGCTTATTGTTCAGAAATATGACTGTTTAAACTCTTTTTGATCAGAAATATGAGTGTTTAAACGCTTATTGATCAGAGATATGCGTGTTTAAACGCTTACTGTTCAGAAATATGACTGTTTAAACTCTTATTGATCAGAAATATGAGTGTTTAAACGCTTATTGCTCAGAAATATGAGTGTTTAAACGCTTATTGTTCAGAAATATGACTGTTTAAACTCTTATTGATCAGAAATATGACTGTTTAAACGCTTATTGTTCAGAAATATGACTGTTTAAACTCTTATTGATCAGAAATATGAGTGTTTAAAAGCTTATTGTTCAGAAATATGACTGTTTAAACTCTTATTGATCAGAAATATGATTGTTTAAATGCTTATTCCTCAGAAATATGAGTGTTTAAACGCTTATTGCTCAGAAATATGACTGTTTAAACTCTTATTGATCAGAAATATGATTGTTTAAACGCTTATTGTTCAGAAATATGACTGTTTAAACTCTTATTGATCAGAAATATGAGTGTTTAAACTCTTATTGATCAGAAATATGAGTGTTTAAACGCTTATTGTTCAGAAATATGACTGTTTAAACTCTTATTGATCAGAAATATGAGTGTTTAAACTCTTATTGATCAGAAATATGAGTGTTTAAACGCTTATTGTTCAGAAATATGACTGTTTAAACTCTTATTGATCAGAAATATGATTGTTTAAACGCTTATTGAAATATGAAATATGACTGTTTAAACTCTTATTGATCAGAAATATGAGTGTTTAAACGCTTATTGATCAGAGATATGAGTGTTTAAACGCTTACTGTTCAGAAATATGACTGTTTAAACTCTTACTGATCAGAAATATGAGTGTTTAAACTCTTATTGCTCAGAAATATGAGTGTTTAAAGGCTTATTGTTCAGAAATATGACTGTTTAAACTCTTATTGATCAGAAATATGAGTGTTTAAACTCTTATTGATCAGAAATATGAGTGTTTAAACGCTTATTGTTCAGAAATATGACTGTTTAAACTCTTATTGATCAGAAATATGATTGTTTAAACGCTTATTGAAATATGAAATATGACTGTTTAAACTCTTATTGATCAGAAATATGAGTGTTTAAACGCTTATTGATCAGAGATATGAGTGTTTAAACGCTTACTGTTCAGAAATATGACTGTTTAAACTCTTACTGATCAGAAATATGAGTGTTTAAACTCTTATTGCTCAGAAATATGAGTGTTTAAACGCTTATTGTTCAGAAATATGACTGTTTAAACTCTTATTGATCAGAAATATGAGTGTTTAAACTCTTATTGATCAGAAATATGAGTGTTTAAACTCTTATTGATCAGAAATATGAGTGTTTAAACGCTTATTGTTCAGAAATATAACTGTTTAAACTCTTATTGATCATAAATATGAGTGTTTAAACTCTTATTGATCAGAAATATGAGTGTTTAAACGCTTATTGTTCAGAAATATGACTGTTTAAACTCTTATTGATCAGAAATATGATTGTTTAAACGCTTATTGAAATATGAAATATGACTGTTTAAACTCTTTTTGATCAGAAATATGAGTGTTTAAACGCTTATTGATCAGAGATATGCGTGTTTAAACGCTTACTGTTCAGAAATATGACTGTTTAAACTCTTATTGATCAGAAATATGAGTGTTTAAACGCTTATTGCTCAGAAATATGAGTGTTTAAACGCTTATTGTTCAGAAATATGACTGTTTAAACTCTTATTGATCAGAAATATGACTGTTTAAACGCTTATTGTTCAGAAATATGACTGTTTAAACTCTTATTGATCAGAAATATGAGTGTTTAAAAGCTTATTGTTCAGAAATATGACTGTTTAAACTCTTATTGATCAGAAATATGATTGTTTAAATGCTTATTCCTCAGAAATATGAGTGTTTAAACGCTTATTGCTCAGAAATATGACTGTTTAAACTCTTATTGATCAGAAATATGATTGTTTAAACGCTTATTGTTCAGAAATATGACTGTTTAAACTCTTATTGATCAGAAATATGAGTGTTTAAACTCTTATTGATCAGAAATATGAGTGTTTAAACGCTTATTGTTCAGAAATATGACTGTTTAAACTCTTATTGATCAGAAATATGAGTGTTTAAACTCTTATTGATCAGAAATATGAGTGTTTAAACGCTTATTGTTCAGAAATATGACTGTTTAAACTCTTATTGATCAGAAATATGATTGTTTAAACGCTTATTGAAATATGAAATATGACTGTTTAAACTCTTATTGATCAGAAATATGAGTGTTTAAACGCTTATTGATCAGAGATATGAGTGTTTAAACGCTTACTGTTCAGAAATATGACTGTTTAAACTCTTACTGATCAGAAATATGAGTGTTTAAACTCTTATTGCTCAGAAATATGAGTGTTTAAAGGCTTATTGTTCAGAAATATGACTGTTTAAACTCTTATTGATCAGAAATATGAGTGTTTAAACTCTTATTGATCAGAAATATGAGTGTTTAAACGCTTATTGTTCAGAAATATGACTGTTTAAACTCTTATTGATCAGAAATATGATTGTTTAAACGCTTATTGAAATATGAAATATGACTGTTTAAACTCTTATTGATCAGAAATATGAGTGTTTAAACGCTTATTGATCAGAGATATGAGTGTTTAAACGCTTACTGTTCAGAAATATGACTGTTTAAACTCTTACTGATCAGAAATATGAGTGTTTAAACTCTTATTGCTCAGAAATATGAGTGTTTAAACGCTTATTGTTCAGAAATATGACTGTTTAAACTCTTATTGATCAGAAATATGAGTGTTTAAACTCTTATTGATCAGAAATATGAGTGTTTAAACTCTTATTGATCAGAAATATGAGTGTTTAAACGCTTATTGTTCAGAAATATAACTGTTTAAACTCTTATTGATCAGAAATATGAGTGTTTAAACTCTTATTGATCAGAAATATGAGTGTTTAAACGCTTATTGTTCAGAAATATGACTGTTTAAACTCTTATTGATCAGAAATATGATTGTTTAAACGCTTATTGAAATATGAAATATGACTGTTTAAACTCTTATTGATCAGAAATATGAGTGTTTAAACGCTTATTGATCAGAGATATGAGTGTTTAAACGCTTACTGTTCAGAAATATGACTGTTTAAACTCTTACTGATCAGAAATATGAGTGTTTAAACTCTTATTGCTCAGAAATATGAGTGTTTAAACTCTTATTGATCAGAAATATGAGTGTTTAAACTCTTATTGCTCAGAAATATGACTGTTTAAACTCTTATTGATCAGAAATATGATTGTTTAAACGCTTATTGATCAGAAATATGAGTGTTTAAACGCTTATTGATCAGAAATATGACTGTTTAACTCTCATTGATCAGAAATATGATTGTTTAAACGCTTATTGCTCAGAAATATGAGTGTTTAAACGCTTATTGTTCAGAAATATGACTGTTTAAACTCTTATTGATCAGAAATATGAATGTTTAAACGCTTATTGTTCAGAAATATGACTGTTTAAACTCTTATTGATCAGAAATATGAGTGTTTAAACTCTTATTGATCAGAAATATGAGTGTTTAAACGCTTATTGTTCAGAAATATGACTGTTTAAACTCTTATTAATCAGAAATATGATTGTTTAAACGCTTATTGCTCAGAAATATGAGTGTTTAAACGCTTATTGCTCAGAAATATGACTGTTTAAACTCTTATTGATCAGAAATATGATTGTTTAAACGCTTATTGCTCAGAAATATGACTGTTTAAACTCTTATTGATCAGAAATATGACTGTTTAACTCTCATTGATCAGAAATATGATTGTTTAAACGCTTATTGCTCAGAAATATGAGTGTTTAAACGCTTATTGTTCAGAAATATGACTGTTTAAACTCTTATTGATCAGAAATATGAATGTTTAAACGCTTATTGTTCAGAAATATGACTGTTTAAACTCTTATTGATCAGAAATATGAGTGTTTAAACTCTTATTGATAAGAAATATGAGTGTTTAAACGCTTATTGTTCAGAAATATGACTGTTTAAACTCTTATTGATCAGAAATATGATTGTTTAAACGCTTATTGCTCAGAAATATGAGTGTTTAAACGCTTATTGCTCAGAAATATGACTGTTTAAACTGTTATTGATCAGAAATATGATTGTTTAAACGCTTATTGATCAGAAATATGAGTGTTTAAACGCTTATTGATCAGAAATATGATTGTTTAAACGCTTATTGATCATAAATATGATTGTTTAAACGCTTATTGATCAGAAATATGATTGTTTAAACGCTTATTGATCAGAAATATGATTGTTTAAACGCTTATTGATCATAAATATGATTGTTTAAACGCTTATTGATCAGAAATATGATTGTTTAAACGCTTATTGATCAGAAATATGATTGTTTAAACGCTTATTGATCATAAATATGACTGTTTAAACGCTTATTGATCAGAAATATGATTGTTTAAACGCTTATTGATCATAAATATGATTGTTTAAACGCTTATTGATCATAAATATGATTGTTTAAACGCTTATTGATCAGAAATATGATTGTTTAAATGCTTATTGATCAGAAATATGATTGTTTAAATGCTTATTGATCAGAAATATGATTGTTTAAACGCTTATTGATCAGAAATATGATTGTTTAAACGCTTATTGATCAGAAATATGATTGTTTAAACGCTTATTGATCATAAATATGATTGTTTAAACGCTTATTGATCATAAATATGATTGTTTAAACGCTTATTGATCAGAAATATGATTGTTTAAACGCTTATTGATCATAAATATGATTGTTTAAACGCTTATTGATCATAAATATGATTGTTTAAACGCTTATTGATCAGAAATATGATTGTTTAAACGCTTATTGATCATAAATATGATTGTTTAAACGCTTATTGATCAGAAATATGATTGTTTAAACGCTTATTGATCAGAAATATGATTGTTTAAACGCTTATTGATCATAAATATGATTGTTTAAACGCTTATTGATCAGAAATATGATTGTTTAAACGCTTATTGATCATAAATATGATTGTTTAAACGCTTATTGATCAGAAATAGGATTGTTTAAACGCTTATTGATCATAAATATGACTGTTTAAACGCTTATTGATCAGAAATATGATTGTTTAAACGCTTATTGATCATAAATATGATTGTTTAAACGCTTATTGATCAGAAATATGATTGTTTAAACGCTTATTGATCAGAAATATGATTGTTTAAACGCTTATTGATCATAAATATGATTGTTTAAACGCTTATTGATCATAAATATGATTGTTTAAACGCTTATTGATCAGAAATATGATTGTTTAAAAGCTTATTGATCATAAATATGATTGTTTAAACGCTTATTGATCAGAAATATGATTGTTTAAACGCTTATTGATCATAAATATGATTGTTTAAACGCTTATTGATCATAAATATGATTGTTTAAACGCTTATTGATCAGAAATATGATTGTTTAAACGCTTATTGATCATAAATATGATTGTTTAAACGCTTATTGATCATAAATATGATTGTTTAAACGCTTATTGATCATAAATATGATTGTTTAAACGCTTATTGATCATAAATATGATTGTTTAAACGCTTATTGATCATAAATATGATTGTTTAAACGCTTATTGATCAGAAATATGATTGTTTAAACGCTTATTGATCATAAATATGATTGTTTAAACGCTTATTGATCATAAATATGATTGTTTAAACGCTTATTGATCAGAAATATGATTGTTTAAACGCTTATTGATCAGAAATATGATTGTTTAAACGCTTATTGATCAGAAATATGATTGTTTAAACGCTTATTGATCAGAAATATGATTGTTTAAACGCTTATTGATCAGAAATATGATTGTTTAAACGCTTATTGATCATAAATATGATTGTTTAAACGCTTATTGATCAGAAATATGATTGCTTAAACGCTTATTGATCAGAAATATGATTGTTTAAATGCTTATTGATCAGAAATATGATTGTTTAAACGCTTATTGATCAGAAATATGATTGTTTAAACGCTTATTGATCAGAAATATGATTGTTTAAATGCTTATTGATCAGAAATATGATTGTTTAAACGCTTATTGATCATAAATATGATTGTTTAAACGCTTATTGATCATAAATATGATTGTTTAAACGCTTATTGATCAGAAATATGATTGTTTAAACGCTTATTGATCATAAATATGATTGTTTAAACGCTTATTGATCATAAATATGATGTTTAAACGCTTATTGATCAGAAATATGATTGTTTAAACGCTTATTGATCATAAATATGACTGTTTAAACGCTTATTGATCAGAAATATGATTGTTTAAACGCTTATTGATCATAAATATGATTGTTTAAACGCTTATTGATCAGAAATATGATTGTTTAAACGCTTATTGATCAGAAATATGATTGTTTAAATGCTTATTGATCAGAAATATGATTGTTTAAACGCTTATTGATCAGAAATATGATTGTTTAAACGCTTATTGATCAGAAATATGATTGTTTAAACGCTTATTGATCATAAATATGATTGTTTAAACGCTTATTGATCATAAATATGATTGTTTAAACGCTTATTGATCAGAAATATGATTGTTTAAACGCTTATTGATCATAAATATGATTGTTTAAACGCTTATTGATCATAAATATGATTGTTTAAACGCTTATTGATCATAAATATGATTGTTTAAACGCTTATTGATCAGAAATATGATTGTTTAAACGCTTATTGATCATAAATATGATTGTTTAAACGCTTATTGATCAGAAATATGATTGTTTAAACGCTTATTGATCAGAAATATGATTGTTTAAACGCTTATTGATCATAAATATGATTGTTTAAATGCTTATTGATCATAAATATGATTGTTTAAACGCTTATTGATCATAAATATGATTGTTTAAACGCTTATTGATCAGAAATATGATTGTTTAAACGCTTATTGATCATAAATATGACTGTTTAAACGCTTATTGATCAGAAATATGATTGTTTAAACGCTTATTGATCATAAATATGATTGTTTAAACGCTTATTGATCAGAAATATGATTGTTTAAACGCTTATTGATCATAAATATGATTGTTTAAACGCTTATTGATCAGAAATATGATTGTTTAAACGCTTATTGATCATAAATATGATTGTTTAAACGCTTATTGATCAGAAATATGATTGTTTAAACGCTTATTGATCATAAATATGATTGTTTAAACGCTTATTGATCAGAAATATGATTGTTTAAACGCTTATTGATCATAAATATGATTGTTTAAACGCTTATTGATCAGAAATATGATTGTTTAAACGCTTATTGATCATAAATATGACTGTTTAAACGCTTATTGATCAGAAATATGATTGTTTAAACGCTTATTGATCATAAATATGATTGTTTAAACGCTTATTGATCAGAAATATGATTGTTTAAACGCTTATTGATCAGAAATATGATTGTTTAAATGCTTATTGATCAGAAATATGATTGTTTAAACGCTTATTGATCAGAAATATGATTGTTTAAACGCTTATTGATCAGAAATATGATTGTTTAAACGCTTATTGATCATAAATATGATTGTTTAAACGCTTATTGATCATAAATATGATTGTTTAAACGCTTATTGATCAGAAATATGATTGTTTAAACGCTTATTGATCATAAATATGATTGTTTAAACGCTTATTGATCATAAATATGATTGTTTAAACGCTTATTGATCAGAAATATGATTGTTTAAACGCTTATTGATCAGAAATATGATTGTTTAAACGCTTATTGATCATAAATATGATTGTTTAAACGCTTATTGATCAGAAATATGATTGTTTAAACGCTTATTGATCAGAAATATGATTGTTTAAACGCTTATTGATCATAAATATGATTGTTTAAACGCTTATTGATAATAAATATGATTGTTTAAACTCTTATTGATCATAAATATGATTGTTTAAACGCTTATTGATCAGAAATATGATTGTTTAAACGCTTATTGATCATAAATATGACTGTTTAAACGTTTATTGATCAGAAATATGATTGTTTAAACGCTTATTGATCATAAATATGATTGTTTAAACGCTTATTGATCAGAAATATGATTGTTTAAACGCTTATTGATCATAAATATGATTGTTTAAACGCTTATTGATCAGAAATATGATTGTTTAAACGCTTATTGATCATAAATATGATTGTTTAAACGCTTATTGATCAGAAATATGATTGTTTAAACGCTTATTGATCATAAATATGATTGTTTAAACGCTTATTGATCAGAAATATGATTGTTTAAACGCTTATTGATCATAAATATGATTGTTTAAACTCTTATTGATCAGAAATATGATTGTTTAAACGCTTATTGATCATAAATATGACTGTTTAAACGCTTATTGATCAGAAATATGATTGTTTAAACGCTTATTGATCAGAAATATGATTGTTTAAACGCTTATTGATCAGAAATATGATTGTTTAAACGCTTATTGATCAGAAATATGATTGTTTAAATGCTTATTGATCAGAAATATGATTGTTTAAACGCTTATTGATCAGAAATATGATTGTTTAAACGCTTATTGATCAGAAATATGATTGTTTAAACGCTTATTGATCATAAATATGATTGTTTAAACGCTTATTGATCATAAATATGATTGTTTAAACGCTTATTGATCAGAAATATGATTGTTTAAACGCTTATTGATCATAAATATGATTGTTTAAACGCTTATTGATCATAAATATGATTGTTTAAACGCTTATTGATCAGAAATATGATTGTTTAAACGCTTATTGATCAGAAATATGATTGTTTAAACGCTTATTGATCATAAATATGATTGTTTAAACGCTTATTGATCAGAAATATGATTGTTTAAACGCTTATTGATCAGAAATATGATTGTTTAAACGCTTATTGATCATAAATATGATTGTTTAAACGCTTATTGATAATAAATATGATTGTTTAAACTCTTATTGATCATAAATATGATTGTTTAAACGCTTATTGATCAGAAATATGATTGTTTAAACGCTTATTGATCATAAATATGACTGTTTAAACGTTTATTGATCAGAAATATGATTGTTTAAACGCTTATTGATCATAAATATGATTGTTTAAACGCTTATTGATCAGAAATATGATTGTTTAAACGCTTATTGATCATAAATATGATTGTTTAAAACGCTTATTGATCAGAAATATGATTGTTTAAACGCTTATTGATCATAAATATGATTGTTTAAACGCTTATTGATCAGAAATATGATTGTTTAAACGCTTATTGATCATAAATATGATTGTTTAAACGCTTATTGATCAGAAATATGATTGTTTAAACGCTTATTGATCATAAATATGATTGTTTAAACGCTTATTGATCATAAATATGATTGTTTAAACGCTTATTGATCAGAAATATGATTGTTTAAACGCTTATTGATCAGAAATATGATTGTTTAAACGCTTATTGATCAGAAATATGATTGTTTAAACGCTTATTGATCAGAAATATGATTGTTTAAACGCTTATTGATCATAAATATGATTGTTTAAACGCTTATTGATCATAAATATGATTGTTTAAACGCTTATTGATCATAAATATGATTGTTTAAACGCTTGTTGATCAGAAATATGATTGTTTAAACGCTTATTGATCAGAAATATGATTGTTAAACGCTTATTGATCAGAAATATGATTGTTTAAATGCTTATTGATCAGAAATATGATTGTTTAAACGCTTATTGATCAGAAATATGATTGTTTAAACGCTTATTGATCAGAAATATGATTGTTAAACGCTTATTGATCATAAATATGATTGTTTAAACGCTTATTGATCAGAAATATGATTGTTTAAAACGCTTATTGAGCATAAATATGATTGTTTAAAACGCTTATTGATCATAAATATGATTGTTTAAACGCTTATTGAGCATAAATATGATTGTTTAAACGCTTATTGATCAGAAATATGATTGTTTAAACGCTTATTGATCATAAATATGATTGTTTAAACGCTTATTGATCATAAATATGATTGTTTAAACGCTTATTGATCATAAATATGATTGTTTAAACGCTTATTGATCATAAATATGATTGTTTAAACGCTTATTGATCATAAATATGATTGTTTAAACGCTTATTGATCAGAAATATGATTGTTTAAACGCTTATTGATCATAAATATGATTGTTTAAACGCTTATTGATCATAAATATGATTGTTTAAACACTTATTGATCAGAAATATGATTGTTTAAACGCTTATTGATCAGAAATATGATTGTTAAACGCTTATTGATCATAAATATGATTGTTTAAACGCTTATTGATCATAAATATGATTGTTTAAACGCTTATTGATCAGAAATATGATTGTTTAAACGCTTATTGATCAGAAATATGATTGTTTAAACGCTTATTGATCATAAATATGATTGTTTAAACGCTTATTGATCAGAAATATGATTGTTTAAACGCTTATTGATCAGAAATATGATTGTTTAAACGCTTATTGAGCATAAATATGATTGTTTAAACGCTTGTTGATCAGAAATATGATTGTTTAAACGCTTATTGATCAGAAATATGATTGTTAAACGCTTATTGATCATAAATATGATTGTTTAAACGCTTATTGATCATAAATATGATTGTTTAAACGCTTATTGATCATAAATATGATTGTTTAAACGCTTATTGATCATAAATATGATTGTTTAAACGCTTATTGATCATAAATATGATTGTTTAAAC